>NW_028277174.1:18605000-18795000 GCF_051122295.1 Plectrocnemia conspersa | reverse complement strand
TGTTTTAGTAATAATTTAATTGTTAATTGTGGTTAACTGTATTCAAGGCAAAACACACCTTTGAGATATATATTTGCAGCCTTTATTCTCAAATCAATGGGGTGAAAGAGAGTTTATAGAATTTATGTAAATATTATAATATAAATATTTTTGATATGGTTGGTGGAATTCATATGAGTCTATAGTTGTGTTATTCTTATTTTGTATTACCATGAAATATATCCATAATCCTAGCGTGGTTCACTACGTACTTTTTAAAGTGCTTATACATACTACTCGCTACGCCCAAACCATATAAAATTATTATGGCATAACATAGGATAAATTCACCTCATTTCCGGAGGCTCTCGATTTTCAACGGTGAAATTTTCGCGAATTTTTTCAAATCCAATATTTGATTTTCGCCAGATCAGTGCTATAAAATATTTTACGGTAGAAAATTATACCGTGTCGAAGTGTGTAAAGCCGAAGCGGTATCGTAATTTGGCCGCCATTAACCCAAGGCGAGGGTTTGGAGTGGAGAGTGAGGGAGGAGGTTAACGACGAGGTTGGCCTGCCCTGTCTCACGTAGGAGTATTAAAAAAAAGGTAATTTTCAATCTTTAAAATATATATGTGACTTTTATTATGTCGCCTTTCGGCAATACCCCCTACATTTCGGTATTACTCCATTTCACCCAACCATTTTTTTATCCAATTCGCACTGTGATAAAAAAAGTGTTATGCATATTTACCGTTAAATTAACGATCATATTAAATAATTCATATACCTTCATTATGAACGATATATATTTATAAATATATCTGATTTACTACGAGGGATGCTTACAAAGTTTTAGGAATTTGCCTGTAATTTTCTCATTGTTTTCTTAATACCACTCTTATTTTGAACTCGTATTATATATATTCCAATAGAACTATCCACAAAGCTTACCCTAATTTTGAAATGTTTGTGTTTTTTTATTTAATCATATGTTTCTATATATTCCTTTGATTGTTTTTTCTTCTATGAGCTATCTATTAAACGAGTCATTGTTCATTTCTTTATAACGAATACCGAAAAAACGAAATTCCTAGTATAATGAATTTTCAATTTGTCCCCGAAAAACTTTTATACAAAATGTTTTCATTGTAACGAAGACTGATCTCAGTATAACGAAATATTTTGACCCGAATTTAAGAATGACGTTAAAACTTGCCCCAATATTTCTCCGAATTCAATTCGTCATTGACTCGGTGTGTGCCGGATGTGTTTACAAGCAACATTCAATTCGCAGACCCGAGAGGTTATTTTGATGCTGTAATAATATAGTAATAAAAAATAAAATAAAAATATATCATCTTCCTTACATTCAATATAACAAATTTTCAGTATAACGAATTATTTTCTTCGGTTCCTTGAGCTTCGCTATACTGAGATTTCACTGTATTAGACATATGTAGAGTAAGTCATGATATCAAGACATCACTAACGTTTCTGAAGATCTCTCGAATCAATACAAAACTATTATTAATCACTGAATTTTTGTTTATGGACTGCAGGGTTTTAAAAGTAGAACAAATTTCCTAAAATTTTATAACATCCCTCGACTATACACTACACGTATTACTGATGTGTAATTTATAATTGGTGAGCTGTAATAAAATATAAACATAGGCGTCGAACCGTATTGATTGTTTAATTAATTAAAACCACAGAGTTTAATTCGTGTTTTATGATGTAAACGCTGAGAGATTTTATAATCCGTTTTTTATTTACATCGGTCGATTTTTGTTGGCTTATGGTAAATATGTGACGTTTTACGCCACGGTATTATTTTTGACATGCCTATTTTATAATAAAAAAGCGTTCAACATTGTAATGCACGCAATATAAAAATTATGTTACGATGATTAGTATAAAAGGCAATTAAATATCTATGTCTGTGATTTACCACAAAACTCGGGATCGGCCGAGCAGATTTTAAATCAGCTTTTCAATATTCATTTGGGAAGGGTTGGAGTTGTTTTAGGTTGAGTAATTAGGACAATTTAAAATATTGCGTAACTAATGCGATTGTACACTCCACTTTGAGGTCTATCCATTTCGTCATTATTCATAAGTGAAAAGGAGATGACAACTTTGTTTGTACGCCGCCCCACCAATACGGATTTATGCACGTTCTTTATTCTTATCATATTTTAAACAAATTAAAAAAAATAGAAATGTTACTATATATTTTAATGTTGAACTAGTGAAAGATATAAGCTATCAAAATCAATCAAAACTATTATGGCAACGTGTAGTTTTATCTTCTGCATGTAGGTACATATCGCAGTTCTTATCAATTTAAAGATTTAGATTTAGTAGAGTTTTTACTTTCGTTTTTATGGGTTTCTAAATTGTGCAATATTACGGTCTCGGCGCAGTCCATTAGTGCTTAAGTTTATTCGGGTGCTAGCAGCTGCCAAAAGTGGTTTCTCAACAAGTCGGCCAGGGCAAATTGTCACTTATTTCCTCGGCGGCAAGAATGTGTGACACATATAGTAATAACGGGCACCAGGGCCATTTTCGGTACCATATATCCCGGGGCGTCCCGCGTGGACGTGCGCCATTATTGAAAAACCTCCGATCGTCCTCCCCCCTACCACCACTCCGGAAATATATTGGCAAATAACGAGGGACCCTTGTCATATAACGACCGTGAAAAAATCTATTAAGCCTCGTCGGTCGCTAGCCACATTTTTAAGTCGATAGTTACATTCATAAAGAGTGATTTATCGAAATTATTTTACGGTCGTTAGGAAATTTTTCCTTACTATTACATGAAAGGATTTTATTTTCGGGGACGATAAAATTTAGAGACATTATGTATGGGATAGTGTTTAAAAATATAGATTAAATACACAGGGTGGACTAAAAATAAAACGTCATTTGACCACAGATTAAGTGAGTCTGAGAGATTTTTACGTAGGAGTCTAGTACAATTTTAAATCAAAAATATCCAAAAACTTGAACTAGTGCATTTATTTTTCGATTTGCAATGTATAGCTTCACATCCAATAAAAATAATGCAGATGTTATTATTAGAAACATAAAAAGGTGCCGGAACGTTATTCCACCGCGTTACATGACAAAAAAGTCCTGGTTATAATTATGGTTTAACGTTTTTGCCACATCGTTCTTATTAATTGCCCAGGTAGATGCTTTCTGAAGGTTTCGCAATCTCTGTGTGAGAATTCCAATAGCAAAGCTTTTGGCAATAGCTTCTCTAATTTGATACGAAAGGTAATTTATTTTTTGTGCTGATGAACGAGCTTTTGCTATTTAAAATTACGTCATCCAATTAGAACATCTGGAGTGTACGACATTCATAACAGTGTAAAATAAAATTTTCATTACTATTTGCTATTAAAATGCTATTTTAAAAGGCAATAAATTAAATTGTCAGAATTAAAGTCAATTTTGGGTAAGAATAAAAAGCAATTTTCGGTCAAAATTTTATTATTTAAAACCAGAATAAATATTAAATGGTTAGAATAAAAATATCATACAGTAAATACGGCCATAAATTTTTTATTTTAGAAATATCTTATAAAATATCTCGCTCACACCTAAACTGTTGGACAGTTTAGGTGCGAGCGTTGGTCAGGACATTGAATAAGTCATAACGAATCTATTTAATTGTATGTAAGACGCAAAAGTATTCAGAGCGACGAACGTAGCAGGAATAACGACAGATCGGCAGCGGAGAGCATGCTTGGCTTGTTGTATTGACAATGTATTCGCCCTTAAACACCTTGGTAATGCTAATGTATTAATATGCTAACCATCTGTTAACATAAAACTGACATTGAAGCTAAAATACAGATCATATTATATACATACTGACTATTCTTTATAAATACTGACCAAAATATACCTAACTAAATGAATACTGACTGAAAAAATAATTCTGAACATTTAATATAAATTCTGATCAGCCCAATTTAAATTCTAACCATTTGATATACATTTCGGACAAACCATCTAATATTTATTCCGACCTTTTAAAACGGTGCAGTTTTTGCCCCGATATATTCGTACGGTATTTAATTTAATTAAATATATTCACATGGCAGGTTTATAAGCCATTATACATATAATAATTATACCATTAACATTAAAAATAAATAAAAAGCAATTAGGATGCATACCTAAAATAAATGAGCACTAAACCACATGTTTTTTATATCTCTTCATAGCTATCATAGAAAATATCCTTGTGTTTGGCAAGCTTGATAAAATCTGGATGGCATGTGCAAGAGAAGCGTTTTCCGCTACGGTAAGAATAAGGGATGTGATCGCGACTCTTTAAAACTCGCACCCGAAAGCTTCCGAGCATTGACGGATTGCCAATACCGCCTCTTAGCAATTTTAAAATGTGCTTCATTGAGTAGACGCTATCACATCAATGCAATGAACGTTCTTAGTAAAAATACGGATACGACCCGTACTTATTCTTGTAGAAATAATATACATTAATCCATTAGTTTTCATTACACGATGGCATAGAGTGTAATGAAACTTTTATAGCAGTGACCACTATGCCTATTGGGGGCCTTTGGACAGTTGTTTGTGGAATAGCTTCAACTACGTCTTTCAAACATCCCTTATTACCAACAAATGTAGGTCGTTATGAAGGTTATTGTACTCGTAGATTTTATGGACTTGAGCTGATCATTTATTTTCAGACCCTAGATTTAAAATTAACTGAAGTGGCCAAATTTATTTTTATAAGAAACTTTTATTTTTTAAATATTTACTGCATTATTCTTTTTACAACATGATTCACAGATTTTACAAATTTGTTGCAACAGGATCTCTATGACTAATGCGATTATCAGAACTTTTTCATTAACAACATGGGTAATCATTTTTATAATAAATATGGTTATTTTTCTACCAGTACCTTCTCTAGAACACAAATTTATATTACTTGTGGCTTAGGCTGCGTTGGTTAAAGTTTAACTTGCCATTGTTTTAATTTTAATTCAATAATTCATACGTGAAAGCTTATTAAATAAATGTTAAATGCATAAAATAACAAATTAAACAATTATTATAAACTTGTTTTAAAAACAAACACTTTTCGCTTCAGTTTATTTTGTCATTGATTTTTATTTTATTTAATATAATTTCCACGCTGGAAAATGTATCGATGTCCTTGAGATGGTTTCGCCTGGGGCACCTTTGGTAATATGAGTCAGAGATGAAAGAAGATTTCCTTGCCGAATGAGAGTAAATATTATTCCTGAAACCAATATATAGAAAGGGTTCTGTCCCTTTTGCTTTTATTTATTTTCTAATTCTCAGAACCAGACAATACAAATCGGGTTACGTTACATTCTCAAGATTAGATATGTTGATGTATATACTACATACAAACATACATATACATGTATATTATGATCGCCAATTCAAAGTCAACCGTAGAAAAAAAATTGATCTAATATTTTTGGAATTACACGTTAGTAGCTTTTTCTTTCTAACAACAAACAAACATTTATTTTCACAATCGCGATATAAATCTATTTACACAAAGAAGAAAAAATACCCTTTTACGTACTGTACGCCTATAAAATATAGTTTATATCTTACAGCGTATACGTTGCGTCTAAACGGCACAAATGGTATAAAAGCTATATAATAGTATACAGTACGTTTTCATTGTAACACTCGAAAAATACGTCGGGCATAAATCCAAATCTCAGCAATTTAGAGGCGAGTTTGTTCGCTTATCCACTTCGGACATAATCCCGTTTGCGATGACGTTTTAGATTTTACGAGATCGGTCCCGGTGACGTGACCCACCAGGACGACATACATGTAATACGTACCGGGACATACATATAACACGTATAATACAGAATGAATCAGATGTATATAAATATATTTTTTATTAAGTTTAGTCTCTTAAATCAGTCAATTTGTGAATGTTCCTAAAACAATTATATTAATTTGATACATTGGATTTACTTTTTCTTTCATTAGCGTAAAAATTGTTATATATTATGTAAAAGTTCTTGCTGAAATGCCGACGGAAGCGAATACCGAATGGAAGCGGCAGTACAGTAGCTATGTATGCGCTTTTATACGCTTGATCTGGCTTTTAGCATGCCCATTTTTACGGTCAATAGTAAATTATGGATATTTTATGTTATATTTTGCGTAACGCGAACGATTGAATTTAAATCGTGGATGATTTGGCAACCTTGCACTTGTCATTTCGCATTTATTTGTTGTCAATATAATATTTTTTTGTGCGTGTGTATAGAAACGGCAGTAAGGTGATGTTTTAAGCTAATCACTTTATTGTTATTTACGGTATAACAAAAGCCTGTGTCGTAAAGACTAATGGTTTTTTTAACGCGTAAGATGTGGAATTTTCCTCACGGTCAATTTAAATAAATGCTTTGTAACGGCCGATGGTCGATTAACCCTAATTTTTTTTTCGATTAGCAAGAGCACTGGTTAGCAAGAGTCAAATAGGTATAATATGAACAAGGAATTTAAAAATACAATCAAGAATATCAACAAAACTAGAGTAAATTATGGTATCATTAAAGTCGTTGTGTAATTTTTTGCCTTATACAAATTATTTGTTATGTTTTATTATTTTTTTCTGGCTCATCCTATACAATGTCTACGTAAGCCGATGCGGCCAAGTGGGGCGGAAACGAAAACCGAGATTTCAGTAAGAATCATTTCATGTCGGATTGAGCATTCCTTTGTGACCGCACTGGGATGACCGCCTCCCCCTTTTAATAACAATAAGACGGATTTTCTGGTAATCGTTTTTTAATCTACCGTGTAATGAAAAACGGCTCATATTCGCTGAAGAAGGATTCCTTTCAACCTTATAAGAAGTACATAATAATAATATCTAACCAATAGATTAATGGTCTGAGAGTCGGATTTGTATTGTGAAGGGTCTGGGTCGAAGGAACGACCTCGGTAATTCATATTTTGTTATACAGATGCTCCTTGAATTTAAGAAGATATATTAAGCGTGGTTAAACTATATAGGCCATTACGGAATTAAACGATTAAAAATTATTACTTGATATAAAACGCAAGGTCTTGTTTTATCTATCCATAAAAAATTATAGCATTTTTTATTATTATATTTATTATTATATCGTTAGTAGTTTCAACATGTTTATATTAACATCGATGTCAAGTGGATAAACATGCGATGAAAGATCGATCCTTTATGTCGGAAAACTTATTTTTTTTAAGCCGAATTGGAACTAGGCTTTTCTCTAAAATTTACAATTTCTAAAACATATAAAGGCGCATAAAGAATCGTAGATTTTAGAGCAGCACTAGTCACTCGGGTATATTGAGAGAAAAACTACTACCTGTGTGGCTCAAGTATACAAATTGTTTGATTCTAAGATTTTGCTCAAATTTCACTTGAGATTGAAATATTCGATTGAAAACCCTAATCATATAGTTAGTAATTGAAAACGTTCCTTTCAAACAACACTAAAAATATAGTTTTAACATATAAAATGTTACGCAAAACCTTTCAACCATGGCATCATAGTACTTATATTTGATGCAGCTCTCTTTTTCTTCAATGTTGACCATTACCGTATTTTGCATTTAACACAGTCGTACTTTTATATGTTATTCTTTCTCTTTTCTAATAAATACTGTTGTTTGACAGCATCTATTTAATTACTTCGTCGGCGTTCGACCCTTCGTTTTATATCTAAACGATCTTTTCTCTCTCACCAATAGTGAGTCTCTTTGTCGTAGAGTTTAATTTCGTTGCGCAAATTATTTATTCTCTCTTGTTGTGTTTCATCAAAATTTATTCGATGGTATCTACTAACATTAAAAACTCGATTAACATGAGTAACTTATTTTGATTTTTATAACGGTCGTCTTTTGAAATATTTTTTTAAGGTTAATTTGTTTCGAGGCTGTTCTCCTAAAATATTTATGCTAAAACAGTACAATCTCTCGTACGGTGAACTCTGGTGATATGAAACTCGATTATGTCTGAAACGCAACTATTTTTGATCTCGTAACATTATTTCCATCATATCTATATGAAGATGCGATATCATTTGATACATATATGTGGATTCGACATGGTTATTCAATATCTTTATTACTCTTATGTTATTGACAGTGGAAAGTTTGTACGTGAGAGCTGTTATCTTTGGGAGTTGCGTCATGCTTTTAACGTCCACTGCCACATACTCGTACTGGTACACATAGAGGGGAAGCGGAAAGTTTAAACAGCTCTCAAGGAAAGAAAAAGCTCTGGCCTAGCGCATGAAAGGGGGCGATTTTTTCGCTAAATCGTGCATTTGACAAGTTTATTGATAGAATTTAACGTGCGCGGATATTGGCTGGCAAGAGCAGAAGAGAACCACACATACAAAAATGATCAAACTTTAACAACACAAAATGCAATCTTCAAAGAAAAATTTCAAAGGATTTCGCTCTGCCGGCTGCACTGGATACGATGTTACATTTGTGTTTTTAACTGTCGAGAGAACAACATATTTTTAATCGAGCGTAGAACGAGATCATGCTATGCCTTTTTGTCATTGTTTATGCACGCACATAAACGCATTTCCAACTCAGCCCGATGACGTCAAGCACATAACGTGAAAAAAATATCATATACATAAAACAGTAAGTATTTTATTATGCAGTCATATATTTTGTAATATTACATTATATTTTAATCCCTACTTATTTATTTTAATGCTCTGAAAATACCACATTTTTTAGAAATTAAAGTAGGCTACTTAACATTATATTTAATTTATATATGTATTATATAACATCATCTTAAAGAATTTAAGATTATTTAATCATCGGAAGATATCACAGTTTGTCTGAGATTCTGTGTCAGAAATAATAAATAAATAAAGTATAATATATAACATTTATTGTATATGCACACCAAGACTTTGCTACTCTCTAAATCCACTGTTTATTTTCCGAGCCATAGGAAAATATGAATTTAAGCGTATGGATATTACATTTTTACACCGCTACTACTACACTTCCTGTATTATATACTTTTACGACGCCTTGCACGAAATGCATCCATTTCATCCAACAAATCCCAGCTTGTGCTCAGAGGAGGCCTCCGAGAGTCCTTCCGGCCCATTTGTCGTCCATACTTTCGCTTTACACGCTCATAAAAGTTTATATTCAATTTTACCTGGACCATCTTTTTGTTTTCATCTCGCTTTTTACCAGAAAACCGAATTTTTAAAAGCGATTCTTCGCGTGATTTCACATGATCTCTCTCTCACTACCCCGGGGACCAATGATAAATCAGCCGTTTCCGGGCCAGAGGTTCAATGAATCGGGAAATTCACGATATAGCCGTAATCCTCTTGCATAAAGTGAGGGGCGGGTGTGTAGGTGCAGTGGTGTAATGATTGAGCTGGGAAAAGGGCAAATGCCGCGGCAATCGGATTCGATAGGTATAAATAATGCACGGAAGTTTATATACATTTTAGAGGTGTCAAAATCTGTATTAATACAACAATTAAGTTCGTTACAGAACACTAAAAACATATTTAAAATAAAAGCTGTAAAATACGATTTTAGGCTAAATATTTTTTCTAATCTTAGTATTTTTATTTTATTTTTAATGCTTCCCTAAAATAATTTTTGTATTAATCACATTCATTTATTTATATTTAATATGTTTATTAATTCATTTATTTAAATCAAATTAGCGTTTTATTAAAAACAAATATATTACGTCTGTTCCAAGCAGCTATGAATTGCTATGACGACCGTCATTAAACGTATTGATATAATATTTCTGTTTATGTTAGTAACCTTCTTTCGAAAAAGAATAACGGCTTTTATTTTTTCATTGTCGGGCGTGATTTTTTTTGTGGTGTGTGTGCGTTTTTTTAATTGAATATCGGTCTAAGGTCTGCAGTGGCGGCAAGCCCTTAAGAACGAAGCTGTTAAATTTATGCTTAGATTTAAGATCTAAGTCCAGATATTTGAGGCTAGTTTTCTATTACTAATTTTACATTACTGCCCTTTTCAGAGGCAATGGAAAGGTTTGTCTCTGTTTCGTAAATATAATTTGGTGTATTGTAGATATAATTGATTTCCACCTCTCGAAATAATTATTAAAAATATTTTTGTAAGCACTCATTAAAATAGCTGTATCATAAGCGTACATAGATACACGCGTTTTTAATTATGGGATATCGTTCACAACCTAACCTAACCTCCCTGAGGAATTCCAGCTGGAATTTTGCTCGGTATCGAGTGTTCATTATTTAGTGAAACAACATAGCTTCATATAATTCTGAATCGATACATAAAACTCGTATTTTTTATATATATAGAGACTTATTATTTCAAGTTTTATTAGTCAATCAATAACTACATTTTTATACTGCCAACGTAATATACGGAGCTCTGAACTGCGTTGGGGCGTCTATGGATATGTGTGTTCATTTTGAATGAACTTGCGAGGTAGCGTATCACTGATTGGTAAAAATAGCACGGGACGTGATCAGACCTCGTATTTATTCAATTATGTCCGACTAGAGAGCAGCTATGAAAAATGTAAAAGCTCTTGTTAAATGGCAAACAGTCTCTATTCGTTAAGCTTTCGAATGGAGAATGTTCGAAACGGCCGATTTACGTCTACGCACGTATCTACATGCGTCGTTTTTCCGTTTTGCCCCTCGGGCCGTTTTTCTTTATTTTTTCCTGCCCATTGCTAACTTTTTGTTCGATTCAACAACCATACGAATAGTTTCTTATCTGTCTTACAAGGTGGCACACAAGTCACTTTACCATATAAAAATAATTTATTGTTTTTTTTTGAGTTTTTTTTACTTAAAACGTTTTATTTTCTTATTTATTACGGTCAGTGTGCAATATAAAAAATTTTGGCGAAATTTCAAAAATTTCCATGTGACTTGGCAGCTAAATAAACATTGGAAAATCTGGTAACAGTTTGTTTTATAAACATATTTAAATTACAACATTTAGATATTAATAAATATGCCGCTATCAGGTGGTGGAGTTAAAAAAATAAAATGTGTCTTGAAAGACGAAGAGTCTTTGCTGGCATGCCGAGTTGTGTTTTTGTCGGCTGTGATGACTAGTGCATTTGGGATTCGTCATGATGATCCGCTGATGTCTCTCACGTCGATGCAGTCTCCTGGATCTTCTCTGCTACTGTGAGTCTTTTTTAGTTTTTCTCCCACTGTGCCAATTGACACATAATGCTGGTTTCTGACAGATTTATTAAATCGCGGATGATGTTTGCGAGCAACATCTTAAAAATGTGTTCACTAAATAGAAACGGTCTAGATCGATAACCAAAGAGTTAAAAACAAATAGTGATATATTATTAGAATATATTATTTAGCGCGCGTCCTTTCCAAACAAATAGTATTTTGGCGGTACTAATAGGCAACTATCGTTTCGGGATAGATGTTTCCGATGGACGATTTTTTTATAAGATCTCTCTTCTATTGTTTGCCCCACTTTAGACTTACGGTGTTCGAAATGGTCGTTAGAACGACAAATTATTTCAGAACAAATTGTGCAGGTGGTTTAACCCCCATCAAAATTGACTGTAAAAACAGAAATCGTAGCATCGCTGTTTTTCAAAGTTCTATTTACATATAATATATCATAAATTTGTAAAATTAAAATATATATTTTCAAATATATTTGGAAAAGTAGACTACTTAAATTTCTACCCTTATTGGTAACTTCAAAAGCACGGGCTTTTCAAAAGACATTTATTTCTATAACAACTTCTAACATTACTGGTCTTAGCGCTGTAATATCTTCCTGAACGGTCCAAGGATTATTGATATACACTCAGTGCTTCTGAAAAGCTCATACTGAATATTTTATTATTATTATTATTATTTAAAAGTTGTTTGATAAACTTTAGGAATTAGAGATGTGAGTTTTGTGCATGAATTTATATACGATAGCTTGCTCTAGGATATTCGCTTCTTTTCTAATGACAGAAATACATATAACATTTTGATTTAGGTTACAAAACATTATTACAATTTTTAATAAACATTTCCCAAAATCAAATAAGGACCAAATGTACGATTGGATAAATACACTTTTTACTCAATCCTTCAAATATGATTATATTACGTAGAAAGCTCTAGAATAATTGACTGATTTAAATAAAATAAAATAAAATAATATTAAAATTATTTTTCGTGAAAAAATATCTATATGATAAAATATAAATATTTATAAAGTAAAACAGTTTCTCACTACAATATATACTTTATTAAATAGCTAGCTAATTTTATTTTTACATTTATTTATTCTAGGAAGCATCGATTTTATTTTTTCTAAATGCTTTTTTGCATGTATTAAATATTTTATGGCATATGCGCTGTATTTGATTTACCAGTTCCAAAAAATCTTCCATAGATCTTTGATGCTGAAAACCTCTTAACAAAATTAAACATCGATGCTTTTGAGGGTTTGATAAATAGCGCACGTATACTGATTATGTAAATACAATTTAACGAGTTCTATGCGTTGCTTCGTGTTGAATTTTTTCAGGGAAAAGATTTTTATAATATATATTATCATAAAGTGACTTATGAACCGCCTTTTAGATCGCCCCATGAGATTTCTCGAATGGCAAAAACGGTCATTCCGACTTATTCATTCGATATGTAATACACACTATATAAATTGATATTTCGTTTCTCTGCCGAAATATTGTGTTCTATTTTGAGTGGCGTTATATGATTTGTGTGGTCGCATATAGGGATTGCAATACAGGTATTAGGGCACAGGTCGACTATCTACAATAACGGTATTACAAAATGAAATACCGTTAATACTGAATTTTTTATTACTTATTATTTTAGACTAAATGTTGCTCTGGGATCTTCATATAATAAAACGTGGCAAATTAAGATATCGTATTTAGTTTAATTCAATCGTCTGATGACAAAATTTATTTACAAATATTTTTCTAATTTCCCTAAAAGCGTTAAAAAATTTGGTTGCTCTTATTGACGTTGAAAATATTTAAAAATAATTCGTATTCATTAAAAATTAGTATGTTTTTAATACTAGCAAATGGTTAAAATATTTTTTAGCTTCTCTGATTAGTTGAGCGACTCGACAATACCAGCAAATAAAACGACGTTAATTTATCTCATGGTAACCATATATTTTACTCCCTGCATCTCGTCGCTCTACTATGCTCACTTTGGTTTTGTTCTGTGGTTAACCATATAGTTGTTTTTTCCATTGTCTTTCTGTCGTTGATCTATTATAGTAGGTTTTAAATGTGCGATTCGATTGAATAATAAAAATAAGTGAAAAATCACTATGTAATTAATATTTAAATTAATATAAGTTTTAAAATGTAAACTTAGGGTAGCCCTAGCTATTGCTAGATAGCGAAACAGAAATATACAAACTAATCCTATTTATACAAAATCTATACGTAGTATTTCAATGATACATACGTACATATATATTTGAGTTAATTGTAACTTCATACTGTGACGGTTGTTTCACATAGTGTGAACGACAGGTAATTTAATATATCGTTCTTGAAACTCGTATCTACATCATTGCGAGAATATAATACAATATATATACAGAAAAGTCCATAGAATCAACTTTACAATTCATAGATTGAAATGCTTCCAGTGCATTTTACGAGCTGTAACAACTCAAAGCTTTGGTGCGTTACACTTACATTACGAGTAAATAAATAAATAGCGAATTAAATTCGCTTTGTAAAATTATATTTAAAGTTTCGTACGAGTTGTCATATTTACATAGTACGTGTAGATAAGTGGTCCCATATGCTTCCCTAGAAAACGAAGCGCCAACTTAAGGGCTTAAATCAAACGAAAGGGACCGACTCTGAATATATGAAAATTTACACGCTCGCATTTGTGCCACAAAGAAAGAGAAAAAGCGTGAAATTACAATGGATTATTATGAAAAAATATTACGCGCAAAGACTACGAAAGGACAATTACGAGAAACGTAGGATTTCGGTTATCGGGGAAAAATATAATTTGTTTTGTAAAAAGATCAGAATTAAAATTATATTTTATGATCACGATTTAACATTTAGGATAACAGTTTCGTATTATACCTTTGCACGTAGTCATAGAACGTGACATTGATAAATTAAACTGTGACTTTGCAGTTTTAAATAGTTTATCACTGTTATTAGCGTTGCAATTTAAAATAGATCACGAGAAAAGCATTGATCTTTGAAGTAAATAACTATCATATTGAGTCTTATTTGTTGTCATGGTTGTTTATATGTGTATGTTCAGATAGAACAACGATCTATTTATTCTATTGCATACTTTTATTTGATGTAAATTACTCGAGCATTGTAGAGCTCTGGTAATTTTTTGGTCCATTGTATTTTTAATCAAACAGTTGATTTTGATTTGATGATACAAACAGCTAGTTTGAAATGATCTATAATATTTTAAACAAATATTTAAGTATTTATCTATATAATATTAAAATAATAATAATAAGAAAGCGACCGTTCCATTGCTTTCGTAGGGTCCCATATGTTTCTCATACGCCATCTTTTAAAAATCACCTTGGGAGCCGAATGGTGAAAAGCAGGCGGAGCAAAAGAGTTGTACCGGTTAAATAGCCAAATGTATAAACGTAAGAACGGCGGTAATTTATGTGCGTAACGTTTTTCCAGCCTAAAAAAGGGTTGGTGCGATAAAATCCATAAAATGGAGTCCGGTCCGCAGCGCATACACAAGGCGTTTAATTGGCTCGCCGTGGGTTTTCCTTTTGGTTCGCAGGAATTTCCAAACTCCATTGAAACTGCGGTCTGTGGAGCAGTACCTGGTAGTGTGAGGTCTCGTCTGACCCCGAGATTTTCACGCTGGTGTATTTTAGCGGCGCTCTTTGTTTAGCGCCGCCTTCGGCCTTGCACGCTTTTCACGCGTTTTTGCGCTGTTGCGCCGAACAACGATCTTAAGCCATCGTTGTCTTATTTTGAGTTTTTTTGTTCTTTATTAATTATAAATGAAAAACATGTATTTTTGTCAAGATATTTTATAAATTAACGGAGATGACTCGTTTCGGTTTTGTCAATTAGGAATTATTTTGAGAACAGATATATAGTAATATCACAATGTGATTGTCTCTCTACATTGTGTTTTAAATGTCCGCTTTAATTTAATAAATATATCTAGCAGAACGTGAGTTGTAGATCCATGACTGAGATTAAAAGTAAATAACTTTTATTATATAATAGATTAGATATTGGTTAAAAATTTTGATTTACCGTGAAAATAAGAAATTAATGATCTTTAAAATAATATTTAAACATACATTATTACAATAACAAATAATATACGGGAGAGAGAGCGTCGTTTATTGACTTATAAGAATTCTTGGAATTATTATTTTATTTACAAGGTAAACGTTGTATGAATATATACATACATATGTATGTATATGTTTAAATATTAAAAAAATTACATACCTAATGTACTTTTAATGTTGATTTTAATATAAAAGTAGATTAAAAATTTTACCCTAGATTTTTTATGTTTTCTGTTTTTGCTTATTATTTTTCAGTTACCGTAGAGATTAAATTAAATATTAATAGTTATGAAGCATGTTTTTATAGATACAGTTTTGTAAAAAAAACTGTGAAATGAAAGTGAAAAAGCAATTTTATACTTTTTTTTACAAGTCTATTAACATAACATATTAGAATGATAATTTTTTATTAAAAGAGATGGTCTATTTATATAGTACAATTAACCGTAAAAGTATTATATTTATAAAAATCTTGTGATTTAGAAATTGTCGAAAATATGAACTTTTATTAGATACACCAGAGTATATTTATAAAATATTTGCTAAAGAATCTTTGTTTGGAAAATATTTTATAAATATACAAAATTAAAAAGTATTGTTAGTAGCAATGTTTTTTAATTCCACTAAAAAATTGCCAGAAATGGAGCTTAATATCTTCTATACAACTGAAGATTTGTTATATTTTTTATAAATGTATATTTTTTTAAGCTCTTTAAATATTTATTGAACACATTTAAAATTCATCATTACATTCTAAAACATCATATGGTGAAGAATTATTATTTTATTGCACATCTATTAGATTTCAATACTGCTAAAACTCAGCAAAGCTCAGAATTAATTCGTTGTCTAAATCGTCATAGAAACTCTTTTGATCACTGATACAATCAAATTTATATCTTAATTATGGTCTAAAGATAATCAATAGGTTTATTCAGTGACTATTGCAGTGACAGTCTAATAATTTTAGCCTATATTTACCTTTGTATTTGGAGATGTTTAAATGGATTGAATGGACTGAAAAAAAAATATTATTTACTATTTTCACACGAAACTTTATGATGGTGCAGTTTAAATTTGTGCCTACTTGCATTTTCATTGAAGGGATAAAAAAATCAGGACAGTCATTTAACCTATCGCCTTTATGGTTCCGTCGATAAAGTGGATACCTTCCATTTCGGAATATTAGAAGCACCCATAGATAATTTAGCTCACTGAATTAGTACAGTTACATTTTTTGCTTTATCTTTCGCCACCTTGACGACAAACATTATCTATTCCTCAATCCAAAACAGACCTGATTTTGTGTTGATTAGTTAATTTAATGCGATGCATTTCTTTAGTCAATAACGCATATATACCCAAGCCACTTATAAGGGTTGTCAATCTTTATTTTCTCGTTAAATATGTTGCAAATACCATTTAGTAAATAAAAAAAAAACCATGTTAGTTTTACGTCCATTACACAAGAAAATTCGTAATATCGTTTTCTTATCCTTTACCCGATTTATTGCGCCTATTTATAAGTTCTTGAACTGTTAATTAATTATAATTGACATCATGTTAAATTTATCTTGTCAAATACACAATATTACAGAATTTTTATTTCAAATAAATTGTGGACGATTTGCCATTATATTTTTTATAAATATTTTCACCATTAAAGGTAAAAATCAATTGTCTAGATAACTACTCAAAAACAATGTAGACATACCCACTAATGAGTGAAAATAAGTTTCAAGGAATCTAACAAAGGATCACTGATATATTTATATATTTAACTTATAACGTTTTTTTTGGCACGCTCTTGGCACGTGCTTTCTTAAAAGTGTGTTGATTATTTTTGTCTTTATTGATAATATATTTTTTATTAATATTGTTTAATAATATAAAATTTAGCTTCGTTTTTTTAAATCACTCGAGATTCGGGATTTATTTCCGAAGCAAATCTAACGATTCGAATTCAGTGGAGGAGAATAAGAATGCTGAAAAATCTCGCGTCAAAGGGATAACGAAAACGGATAAGCATATAAAATGCACAACTCTATAAATAATATATTATAATTTAATGAAAATAAAGATTATACAATTTGCATCAAACGGAATATTTAAACGCGTAAATTAATATTGCACAGATGCAAAATCGGTCTGAAAATATAAAACATAGGTTTATTACTCAAATCAGATTTAACACGTTAACTGCCATGGTGGCCATTATGGCCGGCACCTAAGGTTCGCGCAGGGCCATGGTGGCCACCTATGGCCGGCAAAAACTGAAAAGTAAAATGTTCACGGGAAGCCGCCGCACACTTCCCCGCTTAGATTTTTATGCATGTATGGCCACCATGGCCTCTTCCAAACATTAGCAAGACAGAACATCCACATTGATGCTACTTTTTTTTTCAATGTGGCCACCATGGCCTCCACTGAACATATCCAAACACGAAAATTTAAAACTTTAATATTTTAATCGAACTCATTGGAATATTTATGTATATATATATAACAAATAATACTGTATAATATTTTGAAGCATATAGGTTTGAAAAAAATCATCATTGGCTAAAAATATTTATTTTCAAATTATGAAAGTAAAAACAAAAATTTTTTTTTTTGGTAACCGAAATTATACATATAGTAATAATACAATTTCAAAATAAAAAGATAAAAAAAAAAACACATAAACACAATAAAAATTGAATGAATAACATTTTATAAATTACATATTGTACATACATAGAATTATTATTTTTTTTGCATATTTTCGTCCATTAATTGTCACATTTAGTTTATAGCATCTAGCGCAAAAACGACGAACTTTAGCTGCTAGGCCATCTTTTTGTAGCATTTCGTGTCGTGTACTTCTTGGTGGTACTTGGTGGGATTTAGATGCCTGATTATCATTTTTACAGGTTAAATTTAATAATAATTGCTGTCTAAATTCGACAATTGATATTTTCTTTTTCGTCACCTCCATATACAGCAATCTTGAATTTACAACAGCTGTATTCAATAATAGTTCAATTGCAATTTTCCGGTACCATTTAACCGTTTTTCGTAAAGGGGTACAATATGCAGCCATTTGATCCGATAAGTCTACTGACGATTTCCCTCTATTATATTCTTCTACCATTTTTGGATTTTGTTTTATTATTTCTCTTCTAGTTTTTACGTCACAGTATTCATGTGTGTGCTTGGTGGAAAGAAGCATGACATCTCTGGTATCTTTCCATTTTACTATATTAATTCCTCTTTTATTTTGTTTAGCAGCAATTTCTCCTTTTTTCAGTTGCGCATTTGCGACATCTTTTGGGATACCTCTTCGATTGGATCGTAGAGTTCCCAATAAGTGTGAGTCTTCTGTTATTAATTTATTAGCTAGATCAATACTAGTATACCAGTTGTCTGTGCATATAGTATGACCTTTTTTAAATAACGGTTGACACAGTTCCATCACTACATTTGTAGGTACAGAACCAACAACATTCAACTGTTTGCCTGTATATATTTTCAGGCTGTATGTATATCCCGAGGACGTACATAATTTGAATATCTTGATTCCATATTTGTTCCTTTTATGCTTCATATATTGCCTGAAATCTATTCGTCCACGAAAAGGAACCAAACTTTCGTCGATGCAAACAGTTTCATGAGGGTTATAGTGTTTTTTAAAATTATTGGTTAACTCGTCAACCAGGTTGGATATTTTCCACAGCCGGTTTTCTGAATCGGAAGTGTTGTTGTCTGTGAAATGAAGCATTTTTAATAAGATCTCAAAGCGATTTCTGCTCATCACGTTTGGCGGAAATGTTTGCCGGAATGGAATTTCTTGACTCCAATATAGTTGAATGTTGGGTAGTTTTACTAGTCCCATAAACATAATGAGACCTAAAAATCTCTTCATTTCGTCTTTATCGGTATCAGTCCAGGCATGTAGTCGACTTGAAGGAGTTTGAGTTTTTCTTCTAATACCTGATAAATTGATTTAAGTTAGATAAGAGTATGTTTTCCGGCTGGGGATCAATCATCCATGATTATTCTAATTTGATCGCGCGACAGCAGGTATATATGTCTTCTCACCATACTTTAGGATACCCGTTGTATTCATAATCCACTTAAAAGGTTCAGGCACCATAGTCAGCGACTGTTGATAGATTTATGAAAGGCCTAATATAGTTTTATCGTGCAGTAGTAAAACACTGGTAAATATTCGAGGGCGCCATGGTGGCCACTAATGGCGGACACTTATTCTACAGAGCCATGGTGGCCATGGGTGGCGGACACCCCCAATAACACGTTACGAATGCATTTTTCAACCACTAACTAATTATTTATATCATTTATTATTATATATGCAATATCCAGTCAAAATTCGTTTTGGCCTGGACAGTATTTTTCAAAATTTTGGTTGGCAGTTAACGTGTTAAAAACATGTGTAACAAAATAACGACACTGTAAATAATAAAGCACAGAAATAAAATTAGTAAATTGATTTAATAAATATATATACATTCATAGAGGTGAATTTAATCTGAAAATATGACGCACGCTTAATAAACTCGTTATATTTTATCAAGTGCTCGAATTAATGATTATATGTGTTCACATTATAAACATTCACTATTAGAAAAATCTACAGTTAGGTTCTTATGGTTTCGATGTACCGTTGAATTGGAGGTGTCAGTATCGGGTGGCGATGTCGAATGATGAAGAGTCTAGTTTGATCTTAAATGAGTTGTAGTGACCGGCTGGGTTCGATATAGAGTAGTAGAGTACTTGTAGTAGTGTTAACGTGAGTCTCTTTGGTCTCTGGTTCTTTGTAATCAGCTGAGATAAGTGGAGATTTTTTGTCACTTCTCAGAAGGCAAAAATTCATGGCAAAAGCAATAAAATCGTGTCTCACCGTACGCGCCTGGTCTTTATGCCAGACAGATGTTCTTGTGTTTAATATACTTAGTGACGTCAGGCTCCTGATATTGTTGCATACGGGCCCTTGATAGCCTGCAGTCGCTGAAAGTTGCTGGTGCTAAACCAGTACTGATCTTACGAGGTATTATTCATCTTTTGGCTAATATTAGTCTGTTGCCATTCTTGGTGCTTGGTGTTATTGAGTGTCAAAGTATACATTTTAGACGCAAATATTGTTTTGATTTATACCGGTTTTGGTTACCTAATTCTGCAGCGGGTTGTAGCCTTTGGAACGGTCTATGATCAATATAATCTGCATGTGTCAGTAACTGCGTAGGCTTTATTTAAATAGTTTCTATTATCCAACTCACTATTTGAGAGTTCCTGTTGATTTTTAAGAGTAAGCATGCACGAGCATCGTCTCTTGAAAGTTTGTTAAATGTATTAAAAATATGAGAAGTTCTTTTTGTATGCGGACCCAGCGTGCAGTTTTTTATTGTAATATCTAATATAAACTTTTATATTACTTTGTATAGTTTTTTATATACATATATACACTGCCAAGAGCCGCATTGAAATCGACTACGATGCCATGCTTACAGCGTAAATAAACAACGATGCAATCACGCAAGTTTGCACGTTTGTGTCGTGCATCATCTTCAATTAAAAACTTTTGAAGATGATCGCTTTTAAGTATTTTATTATTGTTTACTTAAGAATTCAATTTAAAATGTGCCTCCGTGTGCTACAACCACTTTTTTGTCTCGTCTCCTCCTCTCCTCATGAATTTCTTATTTATTTTAAAATGTTTCTTTGTTCGTCGAGGGAGAGAGAGAGAGACGCACGCGTCTCTGCGGTTCGGTCTACGTAATCTTCAATGTATTCGAGTCTTAAATTTAATTTACGAGCCCGAGTGGTCCACGATCGCGGTACCTTATCTGGCGAAAGCCTCGACAAAGCGCAAAATTTATAGTCGCATTCTTATATCGTCCTAGGTTAACCCCAGGCGGATACCGCAACGCCGAATTTATCAGCTCACCCCCCCCGTGCAATGCATTCGGAATAATCAACTGCGGTCTGGCATCCATTCGATACACCGGTTTAATTGAAAACGGAGCGGAAAAGTTACGATTAATTAATCAAATGACGCGAATTTCGTTTAGTGTTGTCGCGCTTATTTTGCGGTTCGGTTTCGGTGACGTTTAACTGGCGGCGACTAGTAACATCGATAGGCTTTGAATCGTTTATTTCAGAAAGAATTTTTTTGTAATTGTCTTTATTCGTATCATTTTTAAAACATTATTAATAAATTGATTACTTTCTGAATGAAATGTAAAATTAAATTGTTTTACACCAATCTTCCAAGCATCCAACTCGTTTTTTTAATGCGTAACTCAAACCAAGCAACCAGTCATCAAAGATGACTAGTCGCTTTTTAAAGAAATTATAGTTGTTAATTAACAAATTAAATATTCAAGTAAAAATTAAGTTTTTTTTAGATCTGAAAATGGAGTACTATACAACTATTTTATAAATAATGCTATCTTGGAATTTGCTAGTGTCATTAGTGACTAGAGATTCTAATCCTTTAATCGGACGTTTGCATACCTGTTTATATTAACAATTTATTGTTCAAATATTTGACCAACTATTCGTAAAATATTTGTTGATCCCGAAATTAATGTCGTTTTTTTAATGAAGCAAAAAATGAGTTAAATTTTTATTTTTATTTTATTGATTATGAATATATTGTAAACTTTTTCCTAGCTCTCGGTCTCTTTTTTAATTTTATATTAGGCTTTGATATAAAATATTCCAATAGCACTCTTTTCACATCCTCTGAATTTTGCCTAGGAAGTGTTGAATCGATCAAAATAAACGATAGTCGAAAAGAGCAAGGTATGGATATTAAGATCGATAAAATAAAAGCTTTTAGGCTAATTCCATGATTTTTGTTATATAAAGAACTATTCGACTTCTGTTGTCAAGTACGGGCCTTTTTTTACTTTCTCGTGCAGAACGATCCAGCTAACTACAATATAAATGTGTTTGTTTGGCCAGGTTGAAGTGTTTCGTAATGCACAATCCTTTTGCATTTATTCACACAAAATAACTTTTTTATAATGAGTAAGTACTGCAACATGAATTTTGGATAACCACTATCTTCAAAGACGATTACTATCGTACAATACCCATTTATTTAATCGAGAAAAGCCGACCAGCTTCAAGATTAGGAAGTGAATTTGACTTTGCCCAGACCGTATGGAACCGATACACTTTGTCTCTAAGCCTTCCCAATACTCTTTATGTATTTGTGCATTGTTGATTTGGATAGGTTTAGTTTCTCGGCTAGCTGATGGATAGTTTGAGTAAAATTTTATTCTGTTTCTATAGCCAGGACATCATCATCTATCTTTGCTAGTCACCCACTTGATATCATAATTTCCCTATCGATTTTTCTTAAACTTTAACATTTGTGTATATACTATAATATGGAATATAAAATTTTGTTAATTTTTTATCTTATTTTCTTGTTAATAACGCTAAAATGTATCACCTGTTTATTATTTTTATTTGAATCTTACTAAGGGTAATTTAATTATTTACTAATACAGTGAAACCTCGATTTACGAGTGACTTGACTTACGAGTTATTGAAATACCAGCAATTATTTTAAAAATTGACTCGATATACGTGTAATATTTCGATATACGAACTTAAAAATAAATTTTGTCATTAATTTAGGTAGTATGTATTTATCATTTCAATTTTTCACTTTGAAATGGATTAATGGTATTTTAATTCATTTCAATGGGGAAGATTAATTTGATGTATGAGTAATTTGAGCGAATTAAACTCTAGGCACAACTGTAATTTTAATGTTTTTTTACAAATTTAATTATTCTATTTCTAAATCTGCCTACACAATTAAATTGATATTCTTTCTTTTAGTATTCAACTTTCTTTACGTGTCACATTTTTGTAGCCCTTCGATATATAATATATACTATGTACATCGCCCCCTCATTTAGATCATTAAAATTAACATGAAAATTCTTTCATAGAATTATTTTATAAGAGCTTTATTTCATAAAAAAATCAACAACGTAATTATTCCATATTATTAAAAGGCTCTTGACTTGCAATTATCAATAAATAATACATTTTCAAAGCTTACGTAAAGTATGCCCATGTGTGTACATTATTTTTAATTGCGAGAATATTTTATCGCAGTTTAATTTTGCGTACGATATTAATAAAATACTGAAATAAAAAATTAAGAGCTATTATATAATATAATATCAAATATATTGTGAACGATGTTTTTATTTAAACTTATTATTATCTTAAAAATATTATTATAATCTACTACTACTGTATGTATATATATATTATATATATAATAGTGTTTCGTTCCGTAAACGCAAATTGGGAAATAAGACAAAGTTGCCTCGAGTAAGTTATTAAGCGCTTTATTCCGTTCGAATCCGCGGCATAGAATTGCTAGATTACCGAATAATCCACAATTGAAATGAGATTTACTGAGAGAAACCAAAACATGGGAATCCGCAGATAGTGCAAAAGCTTCCTTGGCCAGCCAACCAACCTGTACAGGATGCTTCCTCAGACATAATTACGCATTTATCATATATTAGGGCAGCATTTTCCAATTAAATCATGTAACACATTTATGTTGTACTTTTTAACTTCATACAAATGATTTATTTTTTAATTTACTACAAAACTCTCACTAACGTAAACGTTAGTTTACGTTAGTGAGAGTCCAAAATCCCCCGCCATTTGACACAAACTATCGACATCAAGTAATATGATTAAATAACAATTTAAATTACGAACAATTTGTATAATTACAATTAATAATATAATAAATTATGTTCTTGTATTATTGTAGAATATAGTCGTTTCTGAAGATCGGTATTGAATCAAACTGACGTGAAGAGGGAAGTGGCTGCTTTCTCGGTCTTGATATCTGACGTAGCTTGGTGCGAGTTCAGATGATTTCTCGTGTATGAATGATAAAACTTATTGGTTAAAGGTTTCCGTCGGAAGTAAATTCTGAATAGAAGTGAACGATGTGTGCTTACATACACTTGATAACGACGGAGATATTTCTTTTCTCTGACTTCTCTCGACGCGTGCAATAATTATGACGGGCATTTTAATTAAATTCTGTCTTTCTTTCAATAATCGTTGCGTGACCGTTGGTGTTTAAAAAGGTCGTTCCGGGTAGCACATTCTACAGGCTGTCTGCCTTGTTAATGGATAATACTATTATTTTGTGTTTGTTAATGCACCGAACAGCCGTTGTCGCGTACAACTGCACTTTTTGGCGAGTCGTAAAGACTACGAGAGTTTTTGTTTATTGCGCTTTTAACGCGTTTTATCACAATAAATGCGTATTTTCAATGTAGTGTTTTACGACTGTGTAGTATATAAAATAAAATTTGCTTATATACATATGTTCAACATAGCTTACATGAGATTACTTAAAAAAAAGCTAAGTTAAAAGTATAATGAATGCATGATTTTTTAATTATTTTCTGTAAATTTTTACTAAATATAATTAACGTGGTTACAATATTTTTTTTTTGTTAGTATAGATACATAAAAAACTAATATAATTAAAGCGCCAATTTTTTTATATACAATTTTTTCCTTTCCTACGGTAGTTGTAAAAAATACTTTTATGTCTTCTCTATGGTAGTTGGTTGTCAGCTCCATAATATCTGTGCAAAGCTGCTACTGCTTAAAAGTAGCATCGTTAGTTTATTAAATATTAGGTAGTTCATTTTTTGAGAAATCTCTAAATATCTCATTATATTCGATTTATCACATATTTTCATCCCATTTTGAGCTCTAGTACGATTAAATCTGAGATGACCTATGTTTAATTTTGTAAACCATTTAAAAATCTATATATTAAATGGTTTTCTGGTAAAGTTATTAAAGTTATTTTTGTACAAGATAATAAATGGCAAACATTTATTAAGATAATGTTAAAATAATACGTAAAACCCGATAAAGCATACATTTTTTTAATCTATAAAAAAATCAGAATTCCTTATTAATTGGTTTACAACATCAAGTGCAATTTCATCTCTTTTCTGTATCGTTGCTCTTTCTAATCCAATCTGCAAACTGTTGCGCTTTAAAATTTGCTTAATACATTGTACAGCATGAAGTTTATTGTTTCCAAAATAACAGTTGTCTGCTGTATTATTTCTTTCCAAATAGCATAGTTGTTGTTTATTTCCATTATTTTAAATATCATATAAAAATAAGTAAATATGTTCACATATATCCAAAATATATATATATTTTCAATATATGCGGCAAAGAATTGTTGATGAAGAATGTCCCGGACACCTTAGAAATCACCGCGTTTGTCTTGCAAATGAAAATGCGTTATTCATACTTGAAGTTTAGGTATTGCGATGCTAAAGTTTGGTTGAACTTTGACCACCCCCTGTAGACAAAAAGTCCTTCTTTGCGCCGCTGCCGTATTCGCAACTCTGTCATTTACATACAAAGGCGCCTTTGTTCCATCCCATTCTGGCAGTGAAAACTAATTAAAACCGCGACCGAGATTGAATTAAACGGAGATTTAGTAAATCCAAGCCGAAACTTCTTATCTTTAACTAAGACGACGACCGGGCGAGAACCGAAACGTTTTCCGGTTAAACTTTACGGGCGACTGACCGATTTCAATATATATCGAAACACCAGATGTCCTTATAATGACCGCATATATGATTTCTTATTAATTTTGTTGTGACTAAAGATTAGGAATCGCAAATTAGATTTGATGTTGATAAATATGCTCAATAATCGACTCTATCAATCTCAAGACAGATTTATCGACAATATTTTTATGCTTTTAAGAAATGTCAATTGAAACAAATATTAAATTAAGACCATCGTGATTTAACAGATTATTCCAATGCGTCACGATGCTCAAAAAATAAGCAATACATTATATTATTATACACAAAAAAATTATACACCAAATAAAGGTAACTCAAAAAACTTTTCTAAATTTGGTTATTCCGGATTCCAAATTAGAGATATAAAGTGTCATGTATAAGGTATTGAAATTAATGATGTGACATCTAAGCATCTTCTAAAATATAACATCACGTTGAAAGGGCATCATATCGCAAGTTGTAACATTTATCTATACTTATCTAAACCAACATTTTTACATATCATTATTTAAGAGACATCTTTATTTTTTAGTGAAAATATATTATTGCTGACTATTGCAAATTTTTAAAAGATCAAGATCTATCTAAGACGTAATTGTAGTAGATATGTAGTTTAGTTCTTAAGGAAACAATCTTCTTAAAAAATATTTGTTTAATTTTTAAGGACACTATTTTTTTTATTGATTGACACGTAAAAGTTTGACTTAATAGCATATAGTATTAAATTTCATGGTATAATATTTATAATAAAAAAATGTTTCTATAGAAACATATACAAAAATATACATAAAAATTCACCCTATACTTCAATAAAAGGAATAATGAAAGTAGCAATTTATAAATGTTTTGAATACACAGCTTTTAACCGTGTTTGGCTAAAGAAAAGCTAAAAATAGAAAAATCGTTTAACTTACAGCTTATCGCTCAAATAAGCTAATATTGAAGTTTTTGTTTATAAATGTAGAAATATTTATATTATTATATTTGTACAGGCTTGGCCATAATAATGGGGCACCCTAATAAATGTGTTATATTCTAAAAAAATTAGTGAAAATATGAATAAAAAACTGATTAAGTGTTTATTTAAAGCTTATTTTTGATATTTAGTAGTCCTACTATTAGCAGGTTTATATCCCTGCTGCAGCCATGCAACCCCAGACCATAACGCTTCCGCCATAATATTTGACTTCAGATAGTACGCAATCAGCTAGATATTATTCGACGCACGAGTACTACACCAGAGATCGCCATCGTAAAATAGTATGATTGTTTAAAAAAATATTGCTTTAGAAATTTTTGAATAATTTTTTATATCAACCAATTTTAGTTTAAAATTATCTTAACATTATATTCACTGGACCTAATGACTTTCGCCCAATCTCAGTGTTCTTGGGCCCACTCAAACCTTGGATTTTTATTTATTTCTCAAAGAAACGGTTGTCAGGCTTTAAAATCTCTGAGTCCTTGATCCTTGAGCATTCTTCTCACCGCCTGAGAAAAAATGAATGGACCTACGCTTGCAAAGACTTCAGCAGCCATCTTTGAAGACATTTTTCGACGATTTTTATGGGACTCGCTAACCAACATTCGATCTTCCTGGACGGTTGTCTTTTATTTTATTCTAGTTCTTGGCTTTGATTTGTGAGAACTACATTCGTTGAACCGTTTCAAAACATTTTGAACAGCGTGTTGTGAAACTATTCACATGTGTTTAATAATTTCCGATATATTCAGTCAATAATATGCAATAAAATTATATTCTCCTTTTTACCTTCATTTAATTCGCGTTTTTTTGCCATTTTTAAATGTTTATATAATACTCAAAATAAATTATTAAATAAAAAATATATATCGACAATAAAAAGCCGAAATCACGCAACTGAACATAAGCGAGACCTGTAATCTCTTTTTAAATCTTAGAACTCAAGTGAGCAATTAAAAACAACAACTTACTTTATATAGTTCTCAGAATTACGGTTAAAACTACCTGCTAAAATATTTCAGTCATACTATGCACTTGTAAAGAGTTACATATTATTTGAAGGGGTGCCCCATTATTATGGCCAAAGCTGTATATACTCAGCGATTTAATTACATTTTCAAGTTATTTGTTATTTAATGTGTTAAATATTGATGTGAATCTTTTTTATTTATTTTGTGTACATTTAAATGAGTTTCAATAATTAAAAAAGCTTTTATATTATAAACATGCTTCACGCTAATTTTGTATTGACAAGTTTCGTAAGAAAGATTTTAGCTTTAAATTTAATTATCTTTCTTTCAGTGTTTTATTTTTTGTTGTATTACCTTTTTTTAACAACCTCGTGCTTTCACTTAAATATTTGGAATGAAAAATATGGAAAATATTAATGAAAATAAAACCATCTTTAATATTAAATTCGTTTAATCGTATTTTTTTTATATATTGCCCCTAAATAATATTATTTTTATATCAAATTTTAAATTATAAACGCTTTGTTGTAATCGTTTTACATTAGCTCAAACGGAATTAGTCAAAATTCGCGGCGGTTTCCGCGATTATATTAAAACACTTAAATTTATTACGAGCCATGAAACAAATTAATACGCCAAGCGACAATGCCTTTGTTAGTGTCGAATCTTTGCGTTAATCCTCCAAGTCGTTCTCTATCCACCATATCCTCGCTCGACATCATTAATTCTTTATAACGACTTCAAGCATCGTTACCGACGATTTAAGTGTTGTTGGATGTTTAATAATATTTTAATTGAATCGAAGGCGCTGAACGGAGCGAGGGGGCGGAACACGAGAGCAAAAAGAGCAATTGAGAAACTAATCTCGCATTTATTTGTGGACTTTCCTAATTTAGAATGAAGTATCGATACATAAAATATTAGTATTAATTTTATGTTTAATGTTGTTCATTCGAAGTACTGATTTATCTTACGATGCTCAAGGTAATTGTTATTAAATATAATAAAATTGCAGCGTAATGACCAAGTAAACTTTAAAAATGAACCGCCGCCATCATAATTTGCATAGTTTTAATTTTGCTTTACTACATAAACCATTGTGATTTTTATTTGCACAAAATTGACACGGCTTTGACAAGGTTTATCGAGAATCTCTGTCTATCTTGAGCTTTATTAAAAAAAAAAATAGATAGTGGGTTTCAAAGTTTATTTCAATTAATATTTTTTTTAAATAATTCTGGAAACTTATGGATATCTTCTCGTATTTTATTTGATAGAATATAGATAGTAGCAGGTGATCGTTCAATATTGCAAACAAGGTTTAGTCTGGTAGGTCCTATGGCCTTAACCCTGGCCGAGTATCACAATGGGGGTGGGATAGTCGATTTTCGATAAAGTCCTCGCCGCCTCTCTCTCTCCCTCTCAACACAATGAACGATGATGTGCTAAGCCTTAAATGACAGTACAAGACACATTACCCCAACCCCAAGGCCTACCTTTTGTTCCAAGGACCGTCTCTCCACAATGAGCAATGTCATTATCATCCCTTATCGCCCTGGTTCTCGGGTGTTAAATAGACGGTTCTGCGGAACAAATAACCCATAAGTTACAAGCTCGTATTCCCTTCATATTTTACATCCACTTTACAAATTCGCACCGACCCACACCATCAGAAAGCTCCGCGGCCGAAAGCTCTCACTGCGTCACCGCCATTATATAGTCCACTCAAATTTGAATTTATTATTCGGCTGAAGAGGCGCCGGCTCTACGTTTTATCGCCTCTCTACTATAGAGAAACTATTATGTTGGGTTGTTCGCGTGATAATGACCGATTTTAATCTTACATAATCGAAGGAGTGCTATTGTCTTGAGAGCAAAATTAAAATAAATTAAAATATTAAAACTGAGAAGCAAATAAAATAGGGTTGTCATTTTTTTATTTAGTGCATATTGTCATATAATGTTTTAAAACATTTTTTTAAATAATATATATATTATAGAATTTCTGTGTGTAATATAAATATAAACATTTTATGCGCCCTTCATTTATAAAAGCTAATAAAAATGCAGTTTTCAAGGTTGACGCCAGGCAAATAAAATTCCAAACAGAATGATAAATGAGCAGTGATTATGGGGTTAATGTATATTTATCTACCTTTATTGTGTCCTTCCACTGTATACATTTTCGAGAATTGTTTTGTATTCTTGGTGATTAAGGTTTGCCGCAATGAAGAAAGCGGATATTTAAAGAAGATATATCTTTTTTGAGCTTTTGAAAAATATTTCATGGAATGGATTTTAAATTATTGACGATAAAATAATTTGTTTGCACTTCTTCTAGAATTATTAAATCCATGAAATAATTTATAATTACTATTTTTTACCTATAATTAACTAGGGAAAGGCAATTATAAATACTATTCTGTTAAAGGCTTAGTAATTTTAAACTAATTTAAAAATGCTTAACATAAATTATAATTTTTAAATAATAGTAAATATATTATCAGGCAAATAAATGTAAAAATAAAATGTTTAGTATATGAATAATTAACATTTTATTATATTGAGCTATATTCAGCTGTAATCTATTATCTGCTTGTAATTTTTCGTGAGAGTTTTTTTTTCTTGTAATATCGTCTAACATAGTAAGTTATGTTTATATTATTTCTGTAAAGGTAATTTAAAATTTAATTTATTCTCGGAAAAATCATTTGCTCCAGAATGTCTAGTAATATTATAATTGTATATAGAAATTCTATTAAAATATCCCATTCGTTCTAATAACAAAATAATGTAAATAAACTCTGGGTAATATTATGTGTTCTAGGAATTAATTATATTAAGTCGAAATATAAAATATTGGGAGTTTAAAAGTTAAAAAGTTTTTATAAGAATATATTTATTTTGATTTTATTAAAATATTCTTTAAGATACATTTATTATATTGGTATATAGTATAAAATATTACTTATAATAAAGTGTAAGCATAAATAAATTATACATATGTATTGTATATTAAGTCATTTACCCTTTAGCGGTTTCGTCTACAAAAACATGATATAAAATACTTGTTCTATAATGACAATAAAACAATTATTTTTTGCATTTACCATGGATTATTTTTAATGCGTTTATTTCAATAATATAAATAATTTTACATACCTAATAATTATATATAATATACATGTTACTGGTTTATAACCATTTTCATGTTTACAGTTTGTTAAAAGCTACAATTTGATAAAATATAAAATAAAACGTTTGTGGTTATAATTAAAGGGAAAAAATTAAAAACCCTTTTACAATTTAAGCAAAAGATACCCAACAAACTAAGTGATAATTTGAGTACATTTTATTAGAGAATTGGAATTATTGATTTGTTATCTTTAGTCTTTAAAGCAATATTTGCTTTGCCATGTTGTGCTTGTATTTAAATTGAAGGGTTCTTTTATCGTAGTCATCAATATACGAGATTAATTAGTTTATGTTTTTATGATATTAGCGAGATATTTTTATGATATTTTCTTATATGAAAATGGCATTTGTAGGCTATTATAAAGTTTTTAAAATTTATTTATTTTTGACAGTGCTATTTAATTGTTGGTATTTGAAGGCTAATTTGCAGTTTTTTTAAGATTATTATAAGGTGTATTATATGTATATTATTTTTATAGCTTTGTTTAAAATAAAAATAAAAATTAAAAGTAGTTATTAAATGAGTCTAATTAATTGTTGATAGATTAAAATTTTATTTTTTATAGATTTATAGACTGGCATATGATAAAATAGCTCTTAATAATTGTTTGTATATTTAGATATTATGCGAGCTTTTTCTATTAAATATCTGTCTAAGGACCGCCATGACGGCAAGTCCTTTAGAGCGAACTTTCAAAATATGGGAGTCAAGGTGTAAGCTCATTTATTTAACGTTACTGCCTTGGTCATTTTGGAGAGGCGGTGGCAGAGTTTGTTACATTTTTTAAAAATAATTGCTTCTGTTTTAATTCGGTTGATTTTAATTTTTCACCTTCCAAAATATTTATTTAAATTTTTTTCGCAAATGTTTTAAGACCGTAAGCACTTGTTAAAATAACTGTATCGTCATCGTACAAGATAAATAGGAACAGCCTGAGCAAACTTCTCTGAGAAACTCCAGCTGGAATTTTACGCGGTATCGAGTATTCATTATTTAGTGAAACAACATAACTTATACTTTTAAGGTATGCGCGTATTAAGCGTAAGCGTTTATAAATCAAACTGTCGTTCCATACATACTGTTTTATATGGTTTTATATGGTTTTATATGGTTTTATATGGTTTTATATGGTTTTATATGGTTTTATATGGTTTTATATATATATATATATATATATATATATATATATATATATATATATATATATATATATATATATATATATATATATATATATATATATATATATATATATATATATATGTGTGTATTTTACTTACATTGTTTGGCAGTTACAGTTTGTAAGCGAACCAGTCGTTTCTTCCGGTGACGTGAATAATATGATATAAGTTCGGCATAATTTAGTCTAAAATCCATTAATTTATATTTTACGTGGTAAGGGTTATTAAAATATTTATTATTTCACTCGCAAGTAACTTCATAACAGTTTCACGCGGATCTTGGCGTTTATTATTTTAGCAATTGGTTAGCTTTTCATTTCAAAAATACACATTTATTCACCAAAGACGACGATTAAATTACGCTATGTAAAAATAACCGCTGTGATTTTTTTGGCCTCCTACCGGCGGTTTAATTGAAGGAAACTGGCTGTAAGGCTTTCATTCGAGGGGAAAACGCCACGGCTACAAGGTACGAGAGAGAGAAAGACGAGTGGCGGTACCCTCCAGAGATGCGAACCCCTTAACCACCGCAAGGATAGTCTCTAAACTAATCACTCACTGTGGTAATTTGCCTCGGGGATTCGTGTTTTCCAACGGAAAACTCAACTGCCTCTCGGCTTTATTTTTAATGTGATTTTCAAATTTTACACGTTCGAAAAACATGATTTAAACGTCGAAGTGTGCCGTATAGTTAGCATAAATCAAACATACGCTTTTTATTTTATGTCTACCTATATATAACATAATAATATTTATTAAACCCTAAAGAGTAACAAAACTTAAGTTCCAGAATATGGTTTATAAAAATTTTTTTTTTTTATTTAAATGCGTGATTTTTAATACTTAAATTATTCAATAATTTTAACTACTCATCCTTGAAGGAATAACACATATGATAATAATTTCCCGTAAGTATATTTTAACAATAGCCCGTTATCTTGAAATATGCATTTCTTGAGTTCACCCTTATTATTCTTTATGATATTTGTTCTATCAATTCAGATTCCTTTGGAACAACATTGATTAGATTAAAATAAATACTTCGCCAGAAGTAGTGCATAAATTAACTATGTTGATTGTATTATATTCGGCTCTTTTTTATCGTGATTATATAATACATTTTCATCTTGCTTTTACGTCTAATAATAACTTTTAAATATTTCATTGCAAAAATGATCATTAAACAGACTGATGAAAAATATTGCTGTACTGTTATTTATAATGCTGCACAAATAATGACACATTTAGTAAATAGCAAATATATTTTATTTTAATTTTAATTTTATAGATTTATGATATTTTATATTAGTTAGAGTAGCTTAAGATTAAAGTTTTTTGTATCTAATTTTTAAGTACTAAATCTAATCTATGATGATCGATAAAAATTATAATTACTAATTCCAATCTACCAGACACGATGGAAAGTGAAAGACACAAGTTTGATATAGGATTTGAACCCAGGCCCTTTCAAGAATTAGTCATCGACTATACTAGGGGTCGGCAAACTTTTGGATTAAAAGAGCCAAATATAGCACAATGTCATAGAATTTTTTCGAAATTCATAAATCTATTTTTACAAATACAGTTTGCTTAAATTAATTATTTACTGTTATATAATTGTTTACATATTTATTAAGTAAAGATGACTTTCTGAATTTAAGTGATACAAATATATTAAAAAAAATATTTTTTATTATTAAAATTATATATGTACCTATAAATTTTTTACAGAATATAAATTATAAATTTGATGTGAACAATGCTATTGTAATTATTTGGACAGTTTCTGTATTTTTGGTATGTAACTAGTAGATTTAAATTTCAAGCACGACTCAAAATCTCCTCACATCGGTTATTTTGCTTCTCAAAATGATTTTTATATGGTTTATGTTTGAAAATGATTGATTACAATCATATGTATGTAGATCTAATATAGTAAAAATAGCAACTGAATTTTTTTAACTAGTCATATGAGTTCGGAAGGCTATTCCAAATATTAAAAATCATAGTATCTATCTTCTGTAGATTTTGTAGACCAAAATATAGTAAAAATAGCAACTGCAATTTTTTTTACTAGTGATATGAGTCCGGAAGGCATAAGTATTACAAATCATAGTACCTACATATCTTCTATAGATATTTTAGAGCGGTCCATTTGTGTTGTAAAATTAAATTGCAATTTTCTTTTTCCAAATTTTTAATTTCAGTATCAAAACCTACAAATTTGAAGCTCTATAGTTATTTATTCCTTAAATCTAGCAATTGTATTCCAAATATGGCAAATGCTGCAATGAGCGAATTTAATATAAATCTAGGTTTTTTTTTACCATTTTTTAATTCTTGGTATTTTCGCATAATATTGATGCTATTGATGCGATATACAATTCTTTAAAATTAATCGATGATCCCTTTTAAAATATTTATAGCGAAATGTAACAATTTATTTTCGAATGAGATCTCTTTTTAGGGCATCGTAAATGTAGTATTTTCTTTTCCTTTTAATTTATGATTAAGTAATTCTATGTGATATTTACCATAAAATATTGCACTTTTTATCGAGGAATATTTTAATTACCTTTAGGCAAGAAGCAAAACACTTTAAAACTTCACCTCTTAAATTCCAAAGCGCTTCATTGTGAAGGAGAAGATATTAATATTTGCTATATATGTATTTCACTTAAGAACTCTTGCTTTTACCATAATGCTGTTTGTAAAAGTTATGTTTTCTTCTGGAAATGTCTGTGCACAATGCGCTTCTTAGTGGAACATACAGTAAAACGTAACTACGTCGTAATTTTTTTTTTCTTTGAAAATTGAAACGAATCCTTTTTTTACTCATGTCATAATGTTTGCCCCGTCAGTTGCAATTGATTCAATATTATTTAATGGAAGGTGATTTTTCTATGCATGTGACAGTAATCCCAACGGTAAATTTTTGAACCCCCAGATGTTATATAGCAGATAAAAAGCTGTGTCTTTTATGTTGCATGACTCATCTACAGCAATTGATAAATAAGGAGACAATTTTATATAGCTGACTTGTTCGTAGGTTACATTTAAAAACATTTTTAACAGTTTTATCTTTCACTGTTTTAGCAGATAATGGTAATTTATTATTTTTTTTAAATATGTTTCTGAAATGAATTTAAAAACAACCTTTTACTCATCATCTGTAAATGATTTTCCCCTTTTAGCGATTACCTGACTCAATTGCAAAATTAACATTATTGGAAGATTGCATCCAGTCAATATTTGAAACACTTTTCTGAAGTTATCCAACTGCTTTCTTTCTTGTGTCACTGATAACATGCGCGAGTCCATCTGTGTTTGAGATAAACGCAGTTTCAGTTCAGCCTTTTTTTGATTCACGATGTTCATTTTTCGTTTTTCTTTGTTTCATTTTTTGTAGGCTACAAAATAATATTTTTTTACATACAAAATATAAACTTATTTTTTATTTTTTCCCTTGGCCACAAGGGCCCGGAAGCATTGCACATCCTCTCCCTGTCATAGTAGCCATGCTACTGTGACGCGCGTATATTGAATTAATCTAACGACATAAAGGGGTTTTGCTCGACGATCAGAGTTCAGCTGATACATCGGCGACAATATGCCTCCTGGCTTAAGGGCCGTTCCGCATACAGGATAATATATGTACCTAGTATAATAACGTGTCTATTATGCCAGTTTGTACGCCGTCCCTAATGATATTATACTGTATTTTGATGCCGTGTTATTAATATATTGCATTACGGCTTAGCGGGTTTATCCACTGATGTATTATCAGACGTGAACGCTGGAAACTACCGTGCGAGATTAATACTAACTACCGTACTACTACAACACCCTTACACCGCGCACGAATTCTATGTATTTTATTATATAAGGGAGTTTTTTAAATGTATATGTATATTGTATAATTTAACGAAAAATTAATTTGTATTGTATTTTTTTTTCGAAACTCAGAACGCTAACGGATTGTGATTGAAGTATTATTTCTTTGTAATTATTATATTTTTAAACTGTTTGAAGGGGTATTGACAAAAGGGCACTTCAATGAATTTCAATAGATTTATTCCTGATAATTATGTTTTGTATAACAAGGTTTACAATGAAAGAAATGAGGAATTCGACATGACATTTAAATTTTTATTAGTGATATAAATAGATGATTGGCAAATGTTAAAATGCTTAAAAAACATTAATAAATGTATTTCAATGTTTAAATATTACGTTGATTATTAGGTTTAAAATATTCGTTTAGGTAATTAAATTTATAACAGATAATATTTTAAACACGGATATTTAGGTATTTAAAAACGTTTTTAAAATAGCGATTGAATATACATCACCAATTTGTAATTGTTTCACATGTAATACTTGCACTACACTCTCTGGAAGTTGTCCGAACCAAAGTTCAACTGAAGTCGACCGAGGTCGTCGACTTCAGTTGAACTTCCTAGTAGCGGTCACACTGCCACAAATTTCATATGCCGTCCGGACGGCGGCCGTGAATGACGTATTTGCGCGCGATCGAAATATGTGCCAAATAATCGCAATTTTTAAATTGTCATATTATTAAAATTACGCTACTGATAATTATAAAAGTTTGTGTGGGCACTCACCAATACAATGTCAGTGAAAACTTTTCGGTCGTAAATATTCAATTTACGCAAAATATTTGTTGGCTTTTGCAAATTGCCATAAGGCATAAAAATGATACTTCAGAATACGAACACCACATCTGTGACTATCATAGAATTTACTATCAAAAGAATATACTATCAAAAATGTAATTAATCCCTTTTGGTGCCCTAAAATATTCAAAGATGTCAGTAAGAGTCTGTTGAAGTCCCCGATAAGCATTTGGTATTATAACTTGTGACCACGTGACCACGATGCAGCGCTCGTCATGCGTGTTGACCATAAGACGCCTACGTGCATACTGAAATTAAACCGAGCTACTCGTTCTATCTCAGTTTGCGAAAAACCATATTATTATCTCTCTCACTCTCGTCATTTACACGCGAGAGAGCGAAAGGGGAAGTATCTCACCGCTCGCGCTCGAAAGAGCAGCTCCGACTTCGGTCCGTTTGCTGACAATGTTCGGAAGCGCTCGAAGCTGGCCAAGTCGACTGAATTACCCCCACTAATATCTCCCGTTCTCGGTAACCTCGGACAACTTCCGAGAGATTTTAGAGCGGGCAGAACCGAACTCGACCGAAGTAATCCACTATATTCTCCGTCCTTGGCCAACCTTGGCCAACTTCCAGAGAGTGTAGTGCAGGCATAAAGTTTACAAATGATGGAGGACAATAATAAATGTATTTTATTATTATAAAACGTTTATTTCAAAAAAAAAAAAATTTTACAAATATACCATTTTATACTAAACATAATACGTATTATTGATTTATAATAATTTTCACGTTTACAATCTTGTTATTAGATAGAAAAAAATAATAAAAATAAATATATAAATATAACGTTGGTAGTTATAATTGAATGTAAAGATACTAAAAAAACCTTAATTTAATAATGGATTAGGTGCTAATTAAAGTACGTTTAGCTGAAGATCTGAAACTTGATATGCATTCTTTAGCTTCTTAAGCAAAACGTGCTATGGCAATTTGTGTTTATATTCGAATTTAAGGATCGTTTTATCGTTCTCTCCCATACACGAGATTACTGGATTAGTGTGGTTTTTATACAATTTTCTGATATGAAAATGATAAATGTTCTTTGATTGTTGGTATTTGTAGGCTACCATGTTTATTTATTTTTGATTTTTTGAGATTTTCATATATTATTTTTATAATTTTATTTTGAATAACTTGAAATTTTGAAAAATATTACTGTTATTACTACACTAGGCAGACATATGTTAAAATGAGTCTGATTAATTGCTAACGGATAATGATTTTATTTTTTGTAGTTGGCGCACACGTTCTATTTAATATCGGTATAAGGGTCGCAATGGCGGCTAGCCTTTTAGAGATAAGTTGCAAAATATGTTTATTAAATTTAAGCTTAGAGTAAGCCCATATATTTAACGTTTGTTTTCCATTTTATGGTACTGTTCTGTTTATTTGGAGAGGTGGTGGTAGAGCTTGTCTACGTTTAGTGAATATATTTGCTTCTGTTTTAATTTGATTGATTTTAATTTTCTGCCTCTTGAAATATTTATTTAAGTGAACAAGAAGATCAAAGAACTCTCTCAATCAAATGTATTATTATTGTAAGTATTTATTATCTTACTGCATAATAATAAGTTGTCTTGAAATTAAATTTTGATACTACTCTGATATATTTTATTAATTAGTTGTTATTGAATCACAGTCTAAATAAATCTCATTATTTAATAAAAAAAGTCGTGTTATCAGTATTTCGTCCAATGAAATTAAATACTTTTTGAAACATCTACGAATAAAGGCATTAGAAGCGTTTAAATCTAGATTGCTTTTACTTTATTTAATTTTTATTTAAAGCTGTTTTTATTGATTTTTCTCTTAAAAAACATATTTAGGTTTTTCATTAAAAATGTAACAACCAATTAAACAACATCATTGACACATCTTTACGATTTCGTTCATCTTATTTATTATTTCAATAGAAAAATCAATTAGGCCTTTACCATTTAAGGTATATTATATTTAAATTCGCTTTATCATCATATCTCTTAAGCATAGAATTTTTCATTGTATTGGTAAAATATAAAGCTATGTATTTTTTTTAAATTAAATTTTGTGAACTATATTAATGGCAGGCAAGTAATTCTATGATTTGAAAATCGTTAATTTTGTATTGGACTTTATGTTACCAATTATTTTTTTTAATTAAAAAAATACACTTTTCTGAAATAAAAATAAGAAATTATAAAAAATTGCGCAACAATAGAATTAGTAGGTATATCAAAATTTCGTGTGTTTTAGTGGTACATACAGCATTGCTTTAATTTTTTTGTCCTTTTGCAAGTCGCTTCGAATACATTAAACTGAATTAAAGTACGACATTTGTCATCACTATTATTAATATTAATATACAGATTAATTTTTTTTTGTTTTTTAAGTATTAAACAATTATTTTTCGTGCTTGTTTTTCATATAATCATAATTATTTTGCCTAGTACCAAAGATTCTCTTTAACGTTTTATTGCTTAAACTTTTTTGTTAGAAGAAAAGAACTTTCTATAATTTTTATTATAATATGATTTTTTATTATTTTAATTTTTTCTAAGAAAAAACTTATGTATGTATCAACTGGTATATTTATAGATCGAGCGTCTTCATTTCCAATTGGCATAATTTCCAAATTCAAATCGACTCGCAACTTTGCGTCTGTGGTTCAAGATGAAATCAAGATGGTTTTGGGGGCTTGTAAAAAAATCAAAATTAGACCCCAGGAAGCACCCCGCGGGTGGATTAGCGCAAATCGGCCGAGAGGTGAATTAATTTCATTATCCTTGCAAGGATGAGGAGGTAACCTTGAGCTGCGCCAATTTTGACGATGGTGGTATATTTCCGTTTATGGCCTTAATTGGATTTTTTGTCAGATTCCTTTCACGTGCGTTCATTAGAAAAGTTTGCTATACCATATTACGAAAATAATTGGGAAAGTTTCCGGGCGTTTTAACGAAGTTGAGATTTCCCCCCTTGCTTGGAATAAATGATTGGATTATCTTATGCGCGCACATTCAAACCGTCCATACTCGCGTGTATTATATATTCGCGGCTAAACATAATAGCCAAATTTAAATTCTGTGTCTGTATTTTATCCCAAAATACTTTATCGACCAAAATGAACATTCTTTTGTATAATATTTTACTGTATCAGTAACAATGTATTTTTGCTTAATTAATATGCGCTCCAAAGTATTTTTAATTGTCAATTTTTTAATACTGAAATACCAGTATTTCTGAATTAATTTTATTTTTACAGTAAAGAACTATTAAATTAAATAATAAATTAATTTCTTGCTCTTTGTGATTCTCGTACAATCATATTATTTTCTACCTTTTTGGCTTACCTGAAATGTTTTTATATAATAATCCAAGTACGACTTCAATTGAAGATGTGGATCTGAAACAGTGGATACGAAGACTAATTGCTGTTGACCACTAAAACAGGTCAAAAACGATTGTTTTGAGAATAAATCCAAATGCAAGGGTTATCTTTTCTCAAGACGACTAATATTTTAACGCGATAAACGGCGGTTTTTGTTATCTTGGTTGCTCTGAAGTTGAGTCGGTCTCCTCTTGGTTGTAGTCCAAGTTAGAAGGCTTTTAAAGATCTGATGCCTTGAACTCTTGTGGATACCTGTAGAGATGATACTTGGTTGTTCACGTTACAATGTCACAAAATGGTGACGAGTTTTTTTTAAAACAAATTGCTGTTGGCCGCTGAGGCAGGTCAGAAACGGTCGTTTTGAGGATAAATCTAAATGCAAGAGGTATTTATTCTCAAGACGAATAATATTTAAGAGATTTTCCACGGTTGTGTTGCATTAACGGAGGAACCTATTTTTTTAAATGGTTAATATGTTTTATTAAAAGTCAAACTGGCCTTTTTTATGATTAATAGTATAAGTAAATAGAGGAGGAGTTAAATTGATAAACCAGACATTTTCTTTCCCGAATTTAGGTTTAATTTGCTCAAAAGTGTACGATTTTGTAGGGAAGTAATAATTCTCTAAACTTGGACTTTTTTAGCCTATTATAAATTATTTTCATAATTACTAAAATATACCATTAAAATTTGGCTATGCTTCCTAATTTTTTTTTAGTGTTATAGTAAAGGTCCGGTAACTTTAAAAGCGATACATTCTTTCGTATTTTTAAGTATATTTTTTAATTTTCCGTTGTAACCTGACAGCCGTAAGCCCGATGCGTTACAACGGGGTAAATCAGATATTATTATAGTAAGTAAGTATTTATTGCCAGACTCTTCAATCTGGAAATTGGTGTCATATTTATAAATTATTCGGTGTAACCTAATTTATATAATCAATATATGTCACTTTGCAGCTGGAGCCGGTTTTTTATAAACAAAAATTTGAGTCTGCTGCCGTGGCTCGAACCCGTTTCTCTGGATTACCAGTCGAGATCTTACGGACTACGCTATTCCGACCGTTTACAATAAATTAATCTAAACGCGCATAAGATAAATATTCATTTGTTTTTATGAAACGATAGCGCTACTTTGCAATATTTTTTTTAATAGAATATTTATATTTTATTTTTGAAAATACAACTATTGAAAATAAGCCATGTTCATATAATTAAATAATGGCATTACTCTTCATTAATTGATGATTTACGATTGCCATCGGAACTATATTGGAGACTGTGAAAAGTCGATAATTTTAGATCCGAAAAAATTTTGGAAATTCGTTAACTCAAAACGCGATGGCCAATCCTTACTGTCATCGATGAGTTGGAACAACATCAATTTTGAAGGTTCTGAAGAGATTGCAGATGGATTTGCTAGGTATTTTCAAACCGTATACCATAATGATGGGTCACATTTAGAGTTTAATTCTAATTACGATGAGACTCATCGTTCATGGTCATCTTTGTTATCAATCAAAACCTTTAGTTTGGTTGATATGGAATATGGATTTAGCAGACTAAAGTCCATTTTTACCTCGGGACCAGATTTTATTCCAGACTACATTCTGAAAGGATGCAAGTCTGGTATTTTACAGCCTCTAAAATTTATATTTAATTTAATTTTGAGATCCTCTTGTTTTCCAGAATTGTGGAAATGTTCAAAAGTCACTCCGATTCATAAAAAGGGTCCCAAATCTCAGATTGACAATTACAGGCCAATAGCTTTGATCTCATCACCTGCAAAATTATTTGAAATTGTTTTGCATAAATACATTTTTAATCATTGCAGGTGTATGCTTCTCGACCAACAACATGGTTTCCGTAAATCTCGATCCACTGTCACTAATCTAATGGTTTTGTCTAACTATGTTTCAAAATCATTGGACTCTGGTGTACAAGTAGACGTCATATACACATACTTTGAAAAAGCATTTGATAAAGTTAACCATGCTTTACTTGTAAAAAAGTTATCTAATTTTGGGTTTTCTGAAGATCTGATAAATCTATTCTCAAATTACTTGACCAATAGATATCAATTCGTCAAGTATAATAACTCTTTTTCAGAACGATATAAGACCCCTACTGGAGTACCTCAAGGATCCAATTTGGGTCCATTGTTGTTTTTATTGTTCATTAATGACATAGAAACAGCAATAGAGCATTCAGATTTTTTATTATATGCAGATGACTTGAAAATTTACAAGAAAATGCATTCTATTTCTGATTCCCTCGACCTACAGGAGGATCTCAACTCTATATGGAAATGGGCTTGCTATAACCAATTGCCTTTCAGTGTAAAGAAATGTCACACAATTTCATTTTCAAGGTCGTTAACGCCGGCAAAATATTCATACCATCTAGGCGGATATTTTCTGGAAAGGTTTTCTTCAACTAAGGATTTAGGAGTGACTTTCGAAGAACGTTGGAAATTTAGCCAGCACATTGCAGAGACTCATAGCAAATCCTTAAAAATGCTCGGTTTTATCTTGAGAAATGCGCGTTACTTCAGGAATACTTTAGTATTGCGCACTCTTTATGATACTCTAGTCCGCAGCATACTAGAAACTAGCTCCATCATTTGGATCCCAGGTGTAATGAGTCAATGTAATGAATTGAAGCTGGAAAAAGTACAACGTAAATTTCTTCGATATTTATACTTGAAGGAATACGTGTATTATCCGTTCTTGTTTCCCAGTGATTTTATTTTGGGAGCCCTGGGATACGTTTCTTTGTCGACTCGCAGAAGTGTTTATGTAATTAAACACTTCTGGAAATTGCTCAAGGGCATCGTAGACAATCCTTCAGTGCTCGAGCAGCTTCAAATGTGGGCTCCTGAAGGTGGATATAGTTCTCGGTCGCGTCCACTATTCTTGCCTGTTAAGTCTAGAACTGGAGCACTTGCCAACTCTTCTCTGGTCAAGGCCATTTATCTGCTCAATTCTGTCCATAGTAATATTGACATTTTCTCTTGCACTTATGGAGTTTTGGTTCAATTCGTATGGGACAATGCACACCTGTTGAGGTGATTTGTGTCTGTTGTTTTGTCTTGTTTATATTTGTATGTATTATGATGTATTAGTACTTTTGACTATCGTGACTAGGGATTCCAATCCCGGGCCAAAATTTTGATCCCGGGATTTCGGTATTGCAATTAGTCGATCCCGGGATCCCGGGACCAGTCCCGGGATAATTTTCATGTTATTTTATCGAGAAAAATAATTTAAAATGAATAATACAATATTTTTTTACATCCGTTTTTTATAACGTACAATGTATAAAGTACGTATAATTTTAGTCTTGGACTTAAAATAGAAAATAATATAATAAAAATAAAAAAGGGAAGGTCTTATTTATTTATTTGAGAAGATAAAAAATTAACTTTTGACAATGTATGTACATATGTACATTCATAGACACAATTAATGGAAAACATTATTTTGGGAAAAACTCACGAAGTAACATCAAAGCGTCAAGCGTTTCATCATTTAGCCTTGATCTGATTTTGGTTCCTAAGCAGCCTGCAGCTGAAAAAGCACGTTCAGACTCACAGCCTCAAAGATTCACAGATGACACGTGCAACTCGCGCAAGTTTGTATACGAAATATAACGATTTTGTCAATAATAATTCGATTGTGCTTGATAAATCAATCAATCCAAAAAAATCGGGATTATGTTTTATAATCCCGGGACTCATCGGGTATTGAAAATCGTTCGGGATCCCGGGATCCCGGGATTGGAATCCCTAATCGTGACGCATTAGGTTTGCCTGTCAGGTCACGATGGTTATAATTTTAATAAATAAATAAAATAAATAAATAAATTAACGATATTTTAGATAAATAATAAACTCCACGCACTAATGACGAATGTAGTTTAAGGCCATATGATTTACACAATTTAAAAAGTTTTTAAGGGTTAAACTTTGCTAATAACAATGAGGTTTGCTGACTATATAATAAATTAACAATTATAAATACATAAACAGGATTTGAAGTTGGAGCTGAAGTTTTTTTTATACCGACTTTCAACTCACTTTAAAGCTTCACTGTAGGCTTTGTCTTCGGATCTAATTTAGTTTTTTTTTACCAGACCTATATACCCCTTCCTCACCCTTAGACACAAAGTTGCGAGTCAATTTGAATTCCAGAACGAGGCCAATTGGAAATGAAGACGCGTTGCGTAAATATTAAAATGTATGGTATTTACGTTCGACGAACTTTATTCGATGTTTATTTAACGGAGGGCACATAAACGTCGAATGTAAATAGGGGTTATCGAACGACGAAGGAGTTTATCTAAAAATATGAACGGAAAGCGTGAGCGTCATTTGGTGGAACGCTTTCAAAGGACTTCCGTACGAGTCTTCCAACAGCGTTTTCACATCGTAACACAATGTGGACTTGGGCTCTTTGTGAGCTTTCTCTCTCTTACTGCTGCTTGCTATTTATCCATTTGTGAAAGCCACTGTTTTCGCTTCCGACAAAACGGCGCTGGTCGCAGAACACATTCGATATAAACTCCGATTCAAATATTCTAGTACTTAAGCGACGAGTTGGTTTTGCTATTGTCGATGTTAGTCGATGCTAAAGTAGCTAGTTTAAGTAGGAAAAACATTTTCAACACGAGCAATTGTATTGCATGTGTATAATATGTTGAATATCAATGTTGTAGAACATAGTGTAAAGTAGAGCATGTTTCTGACAATCCTCCATAGTTATAAGAAACTGTATTTAATAGATGAAAACCTTATACAATTATTGATGTAATGCAGACATTCAACTAAATATAAAAACCTGTGAGTATTCGGAAAATAAAGAAGAGGTCATTATTTATAAAAAAAAAATATATTTTAGGTTTTCCCTTATATCTTTAAAAAAATAAGTTTTCATAGTTTCATTTTAACTGAATTATTAATTATAAAATAAATTATTAATTCATACATACATTGTCATACATGTATGATATTAGTACATATTATTCATATGTGTTCTATGTGATATTAAATTCTATTTCACAATAGCGTTTGTGACGATTCACTGCCCATTGACGGATTAGCATAGCGGAATTCAACTGACCGATTAACATGTGCTTGAAAGGTTAGATTAAATAAGCGGTTGAGTTGTGTAAGGCAATATAAACGACATATAAAATATAATTGAAAATAAGCATTAACATTTAATTTGGTGTAGCCGTTGTGTAATAATTCGATATTTATGTATCGATTATAGAAGTGATGTTAGGAATTCACGCGACCGAACGGAACTGTAATAAAGTAAGAAAATCATACTACAGCTAAATGGGATATTGAATTATGTTCTGTGGAGGTCAGAGGTTATAAATATTTGTGATTTAAGATTTAAGTTGGTTCTATGGCATTTAAAATTTAATTGTTTAATATATATATTTTTTATTTCTAATAAATCTTCCGTTGTAACTTGACCAGCGTAGGCCCAACGCGTTACAATGGGTTACATCTGTACCAACTGAGTGAGTCAATTAGATATAATTTTCGGAGCCCGTTCTCCTTGAGAAGCTCGGCCGATTTTTACTTTTCTATATATTCATAAAAAAGTAAAAATCGACCTCTAATAATAGTTGTTTAAGATGAATGTACAAAAAAATATATTTCACGTATAAGTTCCTGTAGACCTTTTTTATACACACAATAAATAAAAGGAGCGGCATATTGCCTTTAAAAGCATCCACTTTCTAGGAAGTACTTCGACAATAAACATTATTATTCAAAGGGACAGATTGTGTTTTTTTGACGCGGCTCCGTTTGTGTTAAAATGTGTTTGCTGATTTTATTGCTTTTTGAATCTTTACAAATATTAGACATGGGAGGAAATATTCAGCGAATGTAAATTAGTAGCCGTAAATTTAGGTACTCGATCTGAATTTTCAGATCTATGAAAAAGGAAGAAGCAAATAAATAACGAATAATCAACAACAGCACTTGCTGAATTATATAAATTAAATGTTGTTTTTATTTATTATTGACGACACGATTTTATTGATTTTGACGTAAATTTTTTACTTCTGAGAAGTGATATATGTTTTTGCGCTCTCCTATTGGTCAAAATTCGGTGTAGATATGCTTATGATTAATAAATTAAACATTTTAAGTTATCTATTAACTCTATTTATTATATTTATAGTTATAAAATAATATTTGTCGTAGTTTTACACTTTTATATGTAGTGTCTGTATTTAATAATTAGTGTAATTGGTTTTGGTTTTTATATTATTTCTGATTATTGAACATTTTTAATATTTCATGGCTGTGCTTGATTTCTTTGTATATTTTATTTCTGTTAAAATTTGTCTTAAACACTTTCTTATATTTTAAATCTGTATTAGTATTTCAATACAGATTTTAGATATAAAAATAATATTTTTAATATGTATTTATTTAAGATATATGTTTATTTAAGATATATTTATTTAATGCACGCATTCTTTTAACCCTTGTGATGCTACAGACATCAGTTGGCGTCAACAAAGTTCCACCAGTGCTATGGACGTCCATTGACGTCAACCGTTTTATGAGACTTAGTGGGGTTATATTAAAAAAGGTCATATTTACAAAATATATAGCCATCGCTGGAGAAAAGTAAAAATATGTGTAATACAAAATTTAGGTTTTATATATTGCTTTTTATTTTCGTCTTTGCGAATCAGTGTTGCCACATGTAAAAAAAGTTTTAATCACATATGTTTGCAATAACCTTTAATGAATTTAATGAAAAAATAAATAGATTCAACCCGTATGCGTTTTTCTTCTGTCGTGATCGTTGCGTTTCTGTATTTTCTGTAGTTTTCGATTAATATTTTTGTGTGCAGTGTTTTTTTTTAATTGTTTTAATTTATAATTATATACATTATCAGAAATAACTTTTTATATTAGTGAATTTATTTTTTCTAAAACAGGAAGGCAGTTTTGAAAAATAGACAGTTTGATATGTGAAGATAAGGAGATAATTTCTCTGAAAATACACACTATATTATCATTTATTTTAAACTTAGAATTCCAAATATAGTAATATGTTTATTTTAAATTATGTTAATAAATTTAAAATTTATGTATTAATTACCAACAATGTCTGAGAATCAGTGACATCTGTATTATTAATTATAAATTATTATGTGTAATATAATTTACAACCAATAGATGTCACTGCAGCTGAGGCAATTTTTTTTTTAATAATAGCGCATTTTTTATAAATACAAATTTAAGTGCCGCTGCACGTTATACGTTGCACTTAAAAGAATGCAAAATGTATAAAAAATGTACAATAAGATACGATGCCTTATTTATATAGTAATGCAGAAAGTTGCGACGCATCTTGTTTTGGTGTGTGCATGTGTAATATATGTAGCAGTGCCGTGTCGCATTCCACAGCCGTGGGCTCATTTATTAAGTATATTCTAGGCAGAAAATATACCCATTGACCGTTGTACGAAATGTCTTTTACTATATATGTTATATGTATACTACAAGTCGATAGCTTAGTATATATTTGTTGGCTCAATTTAACATCGTTTTTTTACATAATTGTGCAATTATTTTACTTATTTATGTACATTATTTGTTTTAAAAGACCTAAAGTTTACATACAAATGTATTTCAGTGTTACTTCACACTGACTTTAAATATAAAAAAATAAAATGAATTTTAAATATTTTATATAATTGGTATAAAATGGAATGTTGTTGTCACATTAGTATAGAGATTGGTCGTTTTAGAGTTCAAACGCGTATCTCCAGAAATTTTTAATTATACTAATGTGCACCGTGAGTAGAGTCTCCAATTACTCGAACCATCAACTACTCGAGTATCGAATATTAAAATTTTAAAATACTCGAGTACTCGAGTACTTTCGAGTATTTACCAAATGTACCAAAATAGCTATTATTCAAATTCGTGCACATATAAATAAATAAATAAAATACTTAGTATGTTAACTTTTACAATTATTTTAACTTCACGAACATACTTTTTAAAAACAATAATGCAAAAAGTGTCTCGAATTTAATATTACTGCTAACCTTTGGTTTTATTATTCCCGTTATGGAAAAAACCCTTTCCGTTGCTGTTGATGTTGGTCTTATTGTCATCAACGCGTTGGATAAGGCTTCTAATTTATATCTGTTCGCTTTTTATAGATATAAAATTTTTTGAACTCTCTTTTTATGTTCTCTTCTTTCATTCCCTTCTCTGCTTTTTTCTTATTTCCTTCAACTATTGACAAAATAGCATTTTGTAATTCTTCTTGAATAGATTTTTTTTCTTAACAATATACAATCTTCTAATCCTATCCTATTTAAATCTATATCCTTCGAAGATGTATTTGGGTGAATCCCTTTCACTCTAGAGTTCGCGTTCGCAAAGAGCTGACTTTACTTTAAATGCCTTTAAAACACACAATTGTTTTGATTTATATTTTAAGCTGAGGGATCAGTATAAACAATTTACAACACTTTACGCAACAACTGCATAGTCATAAAACCTAAATTTTTTTTTTTGATATTTCAAATTGTTCATTGCCATAAATTAGGTAAGTCGGGACTGTCGGACAGAAAACACAAAAGAAATTTCTCCGTCGTACCCACTAACATAGCCGACGACCGGAACTATGCAACTATGGAACTATGAAAAAATTATACCTGATAGTAACCGCTCTAACTCGGGACTTCGGGCATAAACGCGAAATAAAAGCAAGACGTTAACCTTTACCGGACCGAGTTAAAGTTATTTTTGTTTCTGAAATATTTAAAAAATTTTTAATTTCAAGTATTAATCGAGTAATTTTCAAAATACTCGATTATCAAGTACTTGAAAAATAGACAAGTATACTCGAGTATCGAGTACTCGATTACTCGATTTGGAGACTCTAACCGTGAGTAATAAGTTTACTATTATATATAACTTTTTAATTAAATGTCCTTTTCCTATATATGTTTGCTTAAACATTATACTTTTTAATAAGTACGAAAGTATTTTACATTGATCGTCTCCCACATTCGAGGGGGCGAATAAATTATCGACAGTCTTAGCTCTTCGTTAGTTTTACGAATGTCGCAGCCTCTCCAGTTTTCTTCCAGTTTTTTTCTGGGCACGTCTCCGCCAAAGTCACGTCCGAAAAGATTTAGTTCTCTTTTCCGGTTCTGAGCCTCCTACCACCACCCGCCCCAACCCATTGTGCCGGAGACGAAGTTTTTCGAATAATTCAAAAGCCCTGTGGTATTTTAAAGTGTCTAACGACCGCAATAAAATATTTGTATGGTACACGCCTGTTAATGACCCTAAAGTTTCACTAACAATCGTTTGATTTACACTGTTGGAGTCCGACTTAATTCTTCGGCTACGTTCCTGGGGTTGAATGTGTTCAAGAGTTACCGAGTTTTGTGCGAAGGCCGTTCGGAAAAGAAAAGAGAATAAGAAAGAAAGAAAGAAAGAAAGAATTTTTAGCGTGAATTGAATGTATTTAGACCGGATGTGCTTTGAATTCAAAACGCGAATACACAGGACGGGCAAAAAGGGTAGATAACTGTTATTATTTAAATTTCTTATCAAATATAATCGCTTAAAAAATAGGTATATTATTATGAATTATATTTAATATATTATGGTGATAATCTTTTTTGTATGAAGGGTGGAGATATGTACAATAAGATGCTGTTTATTAACTAATTTATATTTTTCTTAAAGTGAGCGATTTACTATATAACAGTATCAGTCACATATTAAGCATATTAGTAAATGATTTACAACAAATTTGTTTTAATAACCTTGTATGAAGATACTAAGTAAATTTTTTTTAATAGTACTTTAATTAAAAGCATGTGAATAGTTTGTCATTTAGCGAAAATGTAATGAATCTTTATTGTGTGTACATTGTTTTAATGTTATTTGCGCACTCTCAGTACTCTGTAGTACAATAAAAAGTACTTTGCCTTATGAATTTCATTTAAAATAATTCACTGACAAATAGAAAAATTACTTAAATTTTAAAGTTATTTTATGTAAGTTGCTTTTCTTCCTGGATTTTTACATCTTCGACATGGCAGTGTATTTCTTTTATTACATAATTAATAGTCTTAATAAAAATTCCGCAATATTTAGTGGCAATATCACTCGATGAGATCCATAACGACAAATTATTTTTGAAATATCAAAAATTAATTAATGTGATACCTGAGCTTGTTGGCTTTTGCAAATATCAGAAATATTAGGTCGAATATTTTATGTAGTTACCCTGAATTCTTCGTTTAAATTTTTTTCTGTCTTTCTCGTTTTTTAGTTTTCATATTAGTTGTTGTTGAGAAACCAAGCTCACACAAATATGATGTTGAAAACTGTAACAAAATTTTCAGTGCCTTCATGTAAAGAACTGAATATTCCTCTTGGACAGTAATCCAAAAATTCTTCATAGTTATTTCGGAAAATTTAATTTTCAGAGTACGATCAGTCGACAATGAGACTAATTTGCTGATTTCGTATCCGGTCATAATTTTCTATATTTAAAAATGGAAAATAATGTGCAATATTTTTTTCCAATAAAGTTAAATGTTCTATTATTGCGGAAATAACTCCCATGGAAATGTATTCGTTAAGTGAAGGAAACATATCTACTTTTTTTTATATTATTCGATTTTTCGAAAGAGTTATTTTTTTCCGAAATCCTGTCAATTTGTCAATGGATGTCATGAATTTTTCGTTTTCTTCTTGAATGCTTGTGTTAACGTTATTTAAGTAATTAAAAATATCTGCTAAATATGCCACTTTAGCATACCAATCATTATTCTGAAGACAATTTACAAAATCATCCATACCTTCATTTCGAAAAAAGATTAACAATTCATTCTTAAGTTCTATGAATCGGCATAAAACTTTACCTTTAGATAACCACCTGACTAGTGTGAAAAAGCAAACACTCGTACATAGCTTCCATAGAAATGCAAAGTTTTTTAAACATGCGTGTTGATTTTATGAAATTCACTATATTTACAACTTGATCTAGTACAGGTTTTAGTGCTGCTGGTAATGTTTTCGAAACTAAAGATTCTCTATGTAAAAAACAGTGCGTAGATATAATATTAGGTTTTCTTGTCTTTGCAATGGTTACAAATCCTTTAAATGAGCCTACCATTGAAGGAGCACCATCCATACAAATTCCTACACATAGCTCCCATGATATTTTAAATTGTTCTAAATATGAATAAATAAGATCAAAAACATATTGTCCTGTCGTATGCTCGGTAAGTTCTTTGCAGCATAGATATTGATTCACTATTTTGTTTTCATTTATGAAACGAACGAATCCTAGTATTTGTGCCTTACCGCTAATGTCAGTAGATTCGTCGACTCGTAAAACAAAATATCGCTTGGAAAGTTTATCGTTAACTGTTTTCTCAATATCATCCGACATATTTGATTTTTTTTATTGTATCGTTTGAAAGAGGAATTTCCTTTTTGCTTCATCACCAAACATAATTTTTTCTATTTCACAATATGCAGGTAAAATTAAAGACTCTGCTATAGTATGTGGTTTTAATTGTACAGCAATCAATTCAGCAATCTTTGGTTTTAATTGTACAGCAATCAATTCAGCAATCTTGTATGACGCCAGTTGTGCCTTATCGTAAATTTTAACAGTTTTTTCAAAATATATCGCTTGTTTATTTTGCATGCTTAACAATCTTTTGAAGTAATCTTTACTTTTTGATGCAAGATCGGCGTGCTTCGTAGTGAAGTGGCGATTTAACTTGTCAGGATACATCGCGCTATTGGATAGTTTTTCTCCACATACAACACATAGTGGAATGTGATATCCTTCCTCATTGATGCTAGTAAAACTGAAACGCAAATATTCTTCAGAATACTGTCCATTTATTTTTTTGATTTTACTGGATATATATTCTTTTGTATGAGACGTATGATGTCTAGTAACATCGTCACTACTTCTTCCACTTGTACTCCCAGTGTCATTCATATTTTGGCCTGATTCACAGTTTCGTATGGTAATAAATTTATCCATTGTGGGATATCACGACTATAATAAAATATAAATTGATTGAAACATTAAGATTTTACTATTTTGCGGATTTTTTGTATTTACCAATTTTCTCGCGGTGCACTTGCAATAAGCTCGCGGTGCACTGGTGCACCGCGGTGCACCGGTTAAGAACCACTGCTTTAGACTGTCAAAAAATCTAAAATAATGAGTGTAGTATCATATAACGAAAATATCTAAAATATCTAAAATATCTAAAATTATCTATATTTTTATATAGATAAAATAAATATAGAGTAAAAGGTGTGAGCTTTTTATATATTTTATTTGCACCACATCTAGATTTTTCTTAAGAATTTTATTTAATTTTCGCAATTGAAAACTACTTGAATTTTTTTTTCTTAAACAAAATTGTTAATTATTATTATATTAAGATAAACAGTATATTATTATAAATGTTTATTGGTGCGAAGTGTTATTTAAATTTAATATTATTTTGGTTGTTATTAAAAAAATATTTATTAGACCCTACTGTCTTTTATCTGGGTGATCGAAATTATTGTTAATATATAATTATTGTATAATTCCGGTCGATCACCACAGTTTGATTTCTCACTATTTACTTAGTATTTGTTTATTGTATTTACTCTATCATAACTCATTATGCTGACGCCGGTCATTTTTCAATGGAGGATTTAAATAAATATATAGTATTTACACAAAGTATATCGGTCTGGAATATTGTAATAATTGATTTTTCTAATAATTTTATGCTGGGAGAGTGCAGCAATTTTGAATTAAATATCCTTAATTATGTACCTAAGTACATTCGAACAACCTGAAAATGATTTTTTTAGTCCTTTTTGCGCTTGATTTTTTTTATCGATTTTCTAATGGCTTAATTTCTCGTTTTTAAAAATAACATTTCATGCGTCTCTATGACATTGTTTGTTAAGTATCTATAAGTATCTATTATTTTTTAAGTGAGTTCATCAGTGAATACAAATAGCATTTTTTAAGTCGGACATTGTTTCGTCACTAGTCGCGCGTGAGCGCAGCGCCGCATTTAAGTTTTTACTTGAACTCTAGACCTTGATTTTAAGTTTATATTTTTGTTAATATTTCATGTTACTAATAGTATTTAAAAAAATCATAAAATCTATAAAATAAATTAAATTATCATTTTTTAAGGGTTTATAATGTAAATGGGAATAATAAAAAATCGCATTAATGCGAGTTTATCTTATTTTAATAAGCATAAACAATTTTTATTATCGTACCAAAGTAATCCATGAAAATATATTAAAAAATCTGTGCATAAGCCCAATGCGTTATAATTGGGTAATTCAGGGCTAGTCAATCAAAATAAAACATAAATATAAATTAATATTATAGTAGCTCAGGGGTTGTGTTAGATGTTCTTTCTCAATACCTAATGCAATATAATTGATATTTATGATTTAATGTATATATGATGGCTAACATTTGTTTTCAAAATCGGTTCTAGGAACGAAGATAATCCCTCAAATTTATTTTCATACAAAAAACTGCGTAAGCAAAGCGCTGAAACGTATCATACTCTGTTATAAAGTCATTGCTATAAATTTATTTGCGATGAATTGTAACAAACCATGCACTTACGGTAATGATCTTAATTAAACACACGCTGACACGAGTTCTATTTAATTCTGACACCTCACGGAAGTGGCATTGTTCCCTACTTAGTATACATTTATATGTACTTCTTTTCTAATAATCTACGAATTATTTTTTTAAGTTTTTTTTAATGTGTGTGACCTAATTGTAATATAAAAAATATAAAAAAAAGTAAACCCCTCTCTTTGCCTCTAACCTTACGCCCATGGATCGTTTTGAAAAATGAACGGATCAAAAGCGGGACTGGGAGGCTAATGCCGGAAGTAAATAAGTATAATGCATCGCGGGCCTGCCATACATATACATACATATTCATTCCGCATTTGAGCGCCCTCATAAGATATGTATTAGGCTTTGTTTTTTTTCTTGCCGCACGCACAAGAGTCGACGACGTCGTTGTTGAATTTGCATACGCCGGCGACCCGCAATAAGCTCAAAGACCAAATTGTTTTCCTCGCCAGAGCTCAAATTTAAACTAGATCCGCGCTTTATGAGCCATGCGTAATTGAAGAAAGCTTTGGAATTATTCGGCCGAGTGTTCGTTCGGCAAGAAAAGAATATATAGCAGAGCTTTGACGGCTCTGGGTTGAAGCGCGACGAACGATGCGCATCTTTATCTGGGGTAATACCTCTTTTGATTGTTTTGCTGAAGTAGCAATTGTCGATTGAAGCTGTGCTATAAATAGTATATATTTGCATAACTAGACTCTGTATTATGTTTATGTTTAACGTTTGTTTATAGTTTAATAACGGTTTCTGTAAACTAGTGGATTACTATGAGGCGTCCAGGAGATTAAAATATTCTAATATTCTATCAAAATATTCCTTAAACATTAATGATTAATATTGCTTAATGTTAACTCCAGAATATTTTTTTAGAGATTTAATTTAAAAAAAATCTGTAGTACCGATTCAAAATAGATTATTTTTTTTTCGGCAAAAATATGCATATATGATTTTGTTATATCGTCCCGAAGATTGCTTTTAACCAGGCCGCTAAAATTCCGCTTCTTTGGAAATATATGTAACAAAAATCTATTTGTTTTTATGAATCTTTTAACGGGCCCAGTAGAAACTGATTATATGTGGTTCTGACTTTCATAACCCTTCACGCTTTCACAGCTTTAAACATGTTTTGATAATATACGTGTATTCACAGAGTTAGGAAACTTGATTATAATTAATAACTAGAAGCTTTATCTTCGTTTATTACCTTGTTGATTCAGTTAGATTATTGGTGTAGCTAGCATAAAGCAATTGATCAAAAGTTGCTCGTTTTCGAAGCTATGCTTTGTACGTGAATTATCTACGATAAGTAGTGAAAGTTTTGTATTTATTATAGCCTGTTGTTAAACCTGTACTTACTATATTGCTGTAATTTAAATCAATAATAAAATATCTCACAACATAATTTTTATTTCAAGCTTTAAGAATTATAATATTGTCTTTAAATTATTTGGAACAGTGAAAAAATGCATTATTTGTGTTACTTTACAACATGTAACCGTATGTTTACATGTTTTAAACAACACACTGTTTATGATCAAATTGGTCTTAGAGCCGCAATGACGGCAAACTCAAGTTAATATAAACTTTGAGTTTATTTTATATTTTATATACCCATTTTTTTTTACAATTTATTTGTTAATTAAAGAGCGATTATTTAATCAGTGATTTTTTTATAAAAAAATATCAGGAAATAGGTAAAAAATTTTGCAAAAAAGTCATCATGATTTTTAAAAACATTACTGTAAAAACTTGAAGTGTACTTTATTATGATTTTTTATCAATTGATTATATGGTTATGTAAATTGTTTTAACCATTCACACATTTTACAATAAAATTAAAATCTTTACAGGCGTTACATATTAATCGATGAATTATTGTAACTAAAGCATTACGTCCATATTTGAGCAGCTCTTTAGTAATTTTGTCTACCCCTGATGCTTTGTGAATTTTTGAACTTTTCATAACTGATTTAAGTTTTTTGTTGTTGTTGAAAACTAGGCTACTTCTTGGATACAATTTTGCTCCTCTGCTTGGCTTAGTAGATTTTCAAAAAACTCGTTTCATATCCTTATAATTTTGTCTTACTCTATCAAGATCTTATCTTTCTTATTTTTGCAGGCATTGATTTTTGCGAGATTAAAAAAATTTTGATTGATCTCTGAGTAATTTATAAAAAGTTGGGTGTCATTTCTATTTTATTATTCACGGTTTATCTTCAATCAATTAAGCTATTTTTTTCTGCACAATTTTGTGTTTATTTTTCTATTTTATTTGAATATTTCTATGTTCTTTTTTGTGTTTCTCTGCAGGCATCTCATTCTTACTTTGTTTTTTTTTGTATATGTAGTACAGTATAGATGTAATATTTTAATTTTGTAAGATTAAGCGTCATACATTTAGGAAACGTAAGAAATGTCTTTGACAGATGTCTTTATTCTTTATCCATATTCTTTTCAACTCTAAATATTGATTTCTTAACGTTAAAATATAACGTAGTATCTCTAGTATAAGCAAATTGCATATTTAGCCTTTAATGTTTTGTAATTATATTCTATAAATAAAATCGACCGTTTATATTAAATTTAGCTGTATAAACTAAAACAATGTAAGGAGTGCAATTCATACGACGCTATTTTTTAATTTAAATCTACTATACATATCATTTTATATCTTATAGAAAACAATGAATAAAATAAAAAACATGTTATCTGAAATCAGCATATGCTGAAATATATCTATCTACATTTGAATGTGCTTTACCGAGGATAACGAAAGCGTGAAGAAGCCGAATCGCGAGTCTCAAGCTTTTAGCGACGCCGAAATGATTTATACGGCTTCTGGATGGGAATTTTGTTAAAAAAAGAATGGGACACTTAAAAACGGGAGACTTTTTCAAAATTTAATTTGCTATCATATCTTCTCCTCTTTCTTTGTCTTACGGCCGCGGGCTTTCTTGTTCGTAATTTTTTAAGGTGTCATTTTTCACGCGAATTTCCTACTCCTATTCATTGTGCGGAACAGATGTACGCCATTTTAAATTTTAATCTCCCTTTTACGAGTACATATCGCTGTATAAGCGCTTATATAACTTTTCTTTTACAATTGCCAGATTTAACGTTGTGTTTTTTAAATGTTTAATCAATACTTTTTGTTAAAAAAAATAAATATATGATAACAGGAAGCAACGTTTTATTGTAACGCATTCATAATTTATTATATTGTTTTAAGCAGTTGCGCTGTCAAATTTTTTAATATAAAAATATATGCTAAAATAAAAAATACAAGGGCAAATGTGTATTTTTTTAAATTCCCTTGTGTTTTAATCCAAAACTCACCGTCTCTAATATGAGAAGATACGTTTTTAATCTCCGCCCGACTAAGCTAAAATTTAATCTTTTTACCTATATTCATTATCTTTATGGTTAGTTGAAAAGATATTAAAAGTGTAATGCTGCCATTAATGTATACACTTGGGTGCTATTATGTATAAAATTTGAGTTTTTAAGTGGAATTATAACATTTTTATAGTTGATTATATTTTCTTATAATGCCACTTCGTGCATTATATAATCTAGTATTTTATTTTATATACAACCTTTGTCATATCAGTGTAGCATCTTTTAAATCTATTGCTTAATTATTCACAAATAAGCAAAATAATTTCTCATGTAGTTTTAACTGGTTTTATAATAAATATGTATATATTGTATACATATAATACAGACCAATTAGTCGTTCTTTTATGCTTACTAATTGATTCAAAAGGGATAGCATTCAAAAGGAAAGAGCGACCGTCCTGCTTTGTGTTTTTATTCACCAGTATTTTATTTTATATCATAAATTAATTTATATAATAGTATAGAGCAGTGATCCTTTAATATTGTTGTTCTGTGGCCCTTACCTATTTTTTTATACATTAAAAATATATTGTATATTATAATTAGTTGCATAATTAAAATACATTCACTTGTAAAATACCCTAGAAATCTTATTTTTTCTAATTTTTTACAAACTTGTTTTAGAGCCTATGTATGATCAATATTCTAAAGATTAAATTAAAATTTGTATATTTCCCATGTGATTAGCTAGCACCATAAAAACAATAATTAATTGATCCATTTACCCTTTCAATCTAGTTTAAAATATAATTCTCTCTTCCCAAGATAGTTTAACTTTAACTTGAAATGTGCATTCCAAATAATATACATATATGAGTATGTGTATGTATATATATATACTATTGCATAATTGTTTGTATTATTTTTACACTACGTTATACAAATTTAAATGCGATCGAAAATTTTGTTGGGGGCCAATTTATTTGCTCACAAGCTGGCAACACTGACGTGGCGGTGCCGAAATCATTACTTTATTTTCCTGTGGCGACCACGGCGGGAGTACAATTATAGCATTCAATGGCAATGCATTATAACTATCATCTACAAACTTCGGTAAATACTACTGCAGCGGCCCAATCTGTGTTAAACTGCCGACCGCCACCATTCATTTGCCAAACAAAATTTAGATATTTTTTTATTACTTTTGTTATTGAAGCATATTTATATGAACCAAAAGTTCAGTAGATTTCCAGTGTAATCTAGTTTTATTTTTATTGAAAATTTTAAGCAATGAGACCTGATATTGTTTTTTATTTGTCAGTACTTGGATACGCGAAAGAATGCATAAAAGTACACAACGCTGGTCATTTTCAGTCTTTAATTTATTTCGTAACTTCCTTAAAAATCCTGACTCATAAATGTAAGTAATGTATGAATAGTTCTTTTGGGTATGAATCGCAAATATTGTGCCAAAATTCTGTGTTTACTTTCTTATTGAACATATCTTTTGTCCAATAATCAGTTTTAAGCTCTAGAAAATTATCTTGACAATCATCAGGATTTTTTTCAACTGACAATTTAAATAATGAACTAAACCCAGTTAAACACATTTTACAATTATTTTAAATGCTAACTTTTACACAATCTTAAAATACCGATTTTTCCTTAGCTTAGCTGGTGTTACATCTGTAACAACAGCTGTGCTAACAAAATATTTTTGATCTAAAGAAAGAGTAAACCTAGTCCAAAATATCTAAGGCATTGAAAGTTGTTTCAATAGGAGAACCAAATAGAAATTCCTCTTAGATGAACATGAGTAAACATGTTGCAAACACCTGCAACTAAGAACACTATGCTACATAAGTCGATTCATTGAGTTGATTTGAAAGTAAACCTGATGCTGGATATGTCCTGTACAACCTGATCCTTGATGTCAAATGGCAAATGAAACTGCTGCAAGGTTTTTCTTCAATATATTTCAAGATTTTAAAAGTGCAAGGTTTAATCAAAGTTTGCCCAGTTGCTTTTTTATGTTATTTTATTTTTAGTGCTACAATATAGAAAGCACAATGATCTTTTAGTTTTTTTTTGAACACTTTAGTTTCAATTTTTTGGGAGCTTTCTCAGACGCTCAAAAAGATTTGTGTCGTTGATGAATAGTTTAAAAATGTTGCTTTAATTTTGCTAGTTTTATAAATCATTTAATAAAGCTATAATATAAACAACACATCGAGTCTTTCTTCCCCATTGGTGATGATGGAGTATGTATATATTAGCCTGTATAGGCTGCAGTCCACCACACACAAATGATCAGTTTTCTTCTTAGAATATATATTTTCATCGCGAGTAAGAAAGAAATACTGTATTTATACGAAATAAAAGCAAGAAAGAACAAAATGTTCCTTTGTGAATATTATGTATTTAATATGCTTTCATGATTTTCCTAATGTATTTAAATGCAAATAATTATTTCGTTGCTTACTTAAAAGATTTTAGGGAGTTCTTAATATAAACTTCAAGATTTTTTAACAGTGTTTCGTACGCTTAGAGAAAAATATATTTAAGTATATCTTTAATTGTTACGTATGTATTTCTTTGCAGCGATATTATTTGCAGCCTTTGATCCAAGTTCGAGCCTTTAAATCAAATCAATTATTTCGTGGCATTAACTGGCACGTCAAAGTGCTTTAAATAATTGACAAACATCTGTGCTATACGATACTCTATATAACTATGATATTTTCTTAAGCTGTGGACTCGATAACACTTAGTTCGTTAGTTAGTGTAGTCCTATGTAAATTCTGAAATGATTGTTACACACCAGTGGTCCATGGACACCGTGCACCATAATTCCGTGTGGTGATCGCTGGGACAAAATCGCGGTCCTGATTCTGTGGACAAACCCGGATGTGTTCCGATCACGGCTATCGTGATTAATAATTTTGCCTGATTGCTCCCCAATCTCTGGATTTGTCCACAATCACGCGTCTGCTACTGCAATTTTGATATGCTTCAGTTACGCGACCGCTAATTTGCAATTAACGTATAATACAACATGCATAACGAATATCCAATTTGCTAATTGTGTTAATTTAGAAACGTACCTTTATATCCACTACGTATATATACATACAAAGTTAAAATGTATGCAGATTTTTTAATCGATTAAAAACACGCGCGATAGGAAAAAGAAACAGCAACATTGCGTTTGTAGTGTTTTTAAATTGGAATGTTAATTCTAAAAAAATATTTTTTTACCTATATAAGTCGTTTGGTTATTGTCGATAAGATTTAAGGGTTACAATTTCGTCTTTTATAATTATCGTTCACTGTGTTTTTGAAAATCTAATGACTAAAACTTTTTGACTGAATTTTTTTATTGTCGTCTTTTTCGGTTTGTTTTCAACAAAATCTTCGCTAATGGTCTAACGGCGTTCGCTCTTCCTCCCCCGGAATTTCGTCCTCAGTTACCGAAAGTGAGCCAATTAATTAGTGTCATGTTTCAACTATAAAATATAAAATCTTTGAAAAAATACGGTTTCTATGAAAAGATAATAAAGTTTAATATAATAAAAAAGCGGTACGATGAGCTTTTGGCGCAAAAAAGTTGCGGCGTAATATTTGATAACGTTTAATTGAAAAGGGGAAAGTTTGAATATCAAATTTAAATTAATTTTCATAGAATGGCTTAATGGTGTGGTTTGGTTTTTGTCAGGTTTTTGTACATAAACATAGCCTAATGTATAGTTTTGATGATAACGATCGAGCTATAAATAGAATAAACCCTTTAATTAAAACAAAAAGCAATATAAAAAGTGACGTAATAATTTAACGTTGGTATTACAAATTAATTGTGTCCATAATTATCGAATGTTTGTTTGAAAATAAATTTTAATAAATTTTAATAAACTTATATTAGAAAAAGAGAGTACCATTTTTAATATAGTTTTTTCATAAACATGAAGCAAGATGTGTAGTGGAAAATAACGTGACGAGAGTAGCTCGTTATAAAGGGTGCTAGTGTTATATTTTTTAAATACGAATCAGCTTAATTGAAATTTGCATACTTTTTCCAAAGCGAAATAGATGAATTTTCCTGAATATATGAAAGTTAAATTTGCCCGGTGGCGCTTGTGTAGCTTTTGATATTGTCGGTGAACTTTTCACTAACTGCGTTAGAAAAATATTTTTTTTTTACTTGAATTGTTTTTTATTGTGAGGGATGTATTATTTAACGAACATATATTTGTAATTATTAAATAATATAATCAAAATTATTGTCAAACTGGCGTTCTATTATATAATATGATTCGAGAATAACTTTTGAATCTATGATAGGGTTCTAACATAAGGTCAGGCGATGGTTTGATAAACATTTTAAATAGTTTTTTTATAAACCCTAATTCTGATTATATTTAACATAAATAATGTGCTTCTAAACGACATGAGCTTCTCATTCGAAATGTCTTGTAGATATTACTTGAAGAAGTAATAAAAAATATAATAGTAAACTTATTCTTGTTTTAATAATTTATAAGATTTTTTTACACTTTTTTTAAATGATTTATTACGATTAAGTTTTTAATTATTAATTTTTTTAGAAGCTTTACTAAGAAAAGTAGATTAAATATTAATGTACAGTGAGTTCTCGAGTTACGACGGGGTTCCGTTACGACGGGGTTCCGTTACGTCGAGTTACGACCACCTTGGTCGTAACTCGAAAAGGTCGTAAGTCGAAAATCATACAAAAAATAATCAAAAACAATGCATACATGCGAAATACAAAAAAATACTCTTATTGCTGACTTCAAGTTGTTAACTAAATACTTTTTAGCAAATATCTACATAAATAATTTATTTATAAAAATTGATCTAGAGTATTTTTATCATCTGTGCTACTGATATCCATTGTTAATTCTTGAGATTTTTCAGCGAGTGCAGTGATAGTGCTTGTTTTTCTTAAAAAAACGTCCAGTTTTGTTGGTACAGTTTGTTGTTTCTTTTCTACTACATTATGGATTTTTACAATATTTAATTAATGACATAGATGACTTGTCTTTTTTCTTGTTTAATTGTCAAATGATAATTTTTATTAAAATAATTGAAATTTTAAATTAATTTGATTAAGCCTTGTTTATTAATTATTTTATAAAGTTAGGTATAAAGAACAAGTATGCAAACCGGGTACTCACAAATAAAATTATTTTAATAAATTTAGCAATTTGTTGAACGATTCTTGGAAGTGTTTGTAATTACATACGTGAAAAATTAGTACCGATGAGTTTTGCATCTTGTGAAAATGTAATCCTTTTTCATATTGTGAAAAACTACTTTTATAATATGCTGATTCCCACGCAGAGTGGTTTATTTTATTTAACTTTCAATGCAGTTTTTAGAATACCAAAACAAAGAAAAGGCCGATTAGAGTAGTTGAGAATATATTTTTTACTCACAAAGGTAAATTGTTATTTATTTTGTAATGTGATAAATTCTTTCTGTTTTTAATAATTTTTAATGTATTTATATATACGTATTTTATAGTATTAAAAAAATATTTTTTTATAGTACTTTTATAAAACAATATTTATTTTTCAAATAAATTGGAAAAGATATCAGAAAAAAACATAATTTATGATTAAATATGGGTTCATCAATGACATACTTTATTTAAATAAATTTAATATTGTTTAATTGGTATATAAGAGATAAAAAGTAAATTTAAAGGGTTGTTCGTTCCCTCGATTTACCCCAGACTGTGTAAAACAACATCTTTGTAAAAGTTCTCGAGAGTAAGAAACAAGAGCGTGTATAATATCTCAATGTATAATAGTTTTTCTTGTCTGAAAGTTTGTTTTACGGTGTAGCGAAACAGTTTTAATGGAGTGCCATGCCTAAATTTATTATCGAAGTCACATCAAACTTAAATTATATGCATTTTAAAAATAATACTTCTTTTAAGTATTTCGTAAATAATAGGAAAAAAGTTTTTGTTACATTTAAAATTAAAATAATAGTTACTAAAAGTTGGTGTCTTTTTATGAATAGTGCTTAAAATAATGATGGACTCATATATTTTGTAAACTACTGATGGTTATGTAACAGTTTAATTATTTATTATCAATAATCACTTAATAAATATAAATTTGATTAAAATAAAATACCACAAAATAATTTCTTTATATATTACAAAAGTGCTTTAAATTTGTTATATTATATATACATTGAATTTTATAAATTAAATCTATTTATATATGAAACTTTAATTAATTAAATAAATTGTACTGACAATATAATTTATCAACAATACAAAGGACATTGTAATTAAACTAAATATTTGATCGTTAAATATAAACGTCTCTTGGATAACAAAATCAAAGTATTTTGATGTAAATATAATAAATAATTCGTTTGTAGTAATAACTAATAAAGATATACTATTACATTTTAAAGATAACAATAAATATGTATTATTAAAATGGAAAAGATGTATATACTTTTCTTAAAGTAGTTTGTATTGCTTTATTATAATTGAACAATTGTGTAACAATATTACATATGCTTAATAAAGCAGATAATACCATAAAAGTAGTTATAAAATACAAACTAGAGTCTCCAATTCGAGTAATCGAGTACTCGATAATCGAGTATACTTGTCTATTTTTCAAGTACTTGATAATCGAGTATTTTGAAAATTACTCGATTAATACTCGAAATTAAAAAATTTTGAAATATTTCAGAAACAAAAATAATTTTAACTCGGTCCGGTAAAGGTTAACGTCTTGCTTTTATTTGGCGTTTATGCCCGAAGTCCCGAGTTAGAGCGGTTACTATCAGGTATAATTTTTTCATAGTTCCATAGTTGCATAGTTCCGGTCGTCGGCTATGTTAGTGGGTACGACGGAGAAATTTCTTTTGTGTTTTCTGTTCGACAGTCCCGACTTATCTAATTTATGGCAATGAACAATATGAAATATCAACAAAAATTTTTTTAGGTTTTATGACTATGCAGTTGTAGCGTAAAGTGTTGTCAATTGTTTATACTGATCCCTCAGCTTAAAATATAAATCAAAACAATTGTGTGTTTTAAAGGCATTTAAAGTACAGTCAGTTCTTTGCGAACCGTTTAACTCTAGAGTGAAAGGGATTCACCCAAATACATCTTCGAAGGATATAGATTTAAATTCTTCGCATTAATCAGAAGGAGTAAAATATTGTATATTGTTAAGAAAAAAAATTTATTCAAGAAGAATTACAAAATGCTATTTTGTCAATAGTCGAAGGAAATAAGAGAAAAGCAGAGAAGGGAATGAAAGAAGAGAACATAAAAAGAGAGTTCAAAAAATTTTATATCTATAAAAAGCGAACAGATATAAATTAGAAGCCTTATCCAACGCGTTAATGACAATAAGACCAACATCAATAGCAACGGAAAGGGTTTTTTCCATAACGGGAATAATAAAACCAAAGGTTAGCAGTAATATTAAATTCGAGACACTTTTTGCATTATTGTTTTTAAAATGTATGTTCGTGAAGTTAAAATAATTGTAAAAATTAACATACTAAGTATTTTATTAATTTATTTATATGTGCACGAATTTGAATAATAGCTATTTTGGTACATTTGGTAAATACTCGAAAGTACTCGAGTACTCGAGTATTTTAAAATTTTAATATTCGATACTCGAGTAGTTGATGGTTCGAGTAATTGGAGACTCTAATACAAACATATTTAATTGTAAAAGTATGTTTAAACAAAAATAAATTTTCCAGTGTAACTTATAGTATTTAATATGAAACAATTTACATATATTTTGTATTATGTATTATATAAAAAAATATAAGTACGGTTTAGGAAATATTGTACGAATGTGTGGGTTTATATAGATAATGTAATATCATCCCTAAGATAATCCGTATAAAAATTCAGCAGATTTACATTTTTATTTCATGCTATTTTATGATTTTTATTGTTGTTGTATTATACATTAATTAAGCATAAAACACCAGTATTTTTTATAGTATTAATTACACATTTGAGTAATCAATTATATGTTTATTTATGTTTAAGGCATATAGAAATCAGGTTTCTTTATTGATTGTTTACAGGCGGCGTAAATTAAATAAAGCAAAATTCATTTGCGCGCACTCTGATGATAAACGAGTCTTGTGTAGTGTTCTTTTATTAGATTATAAAATTACATTTTTTTGGTTCCATCGAGGCAAAGCCATCGCTAGATACCTTCTACCCCCGTTTTCGCATTAATCATATTTTATTTGCGTTTTCCCACGACAGGGACGCAAAATGCAATTAACTTTCGAGTTCCACAATCCTCACTTAATGTACAGACTTTATGCTGCAAACGTGCCCATTTTTTATCCTAGACCCCACTTTATTTTGAAAGTTAACGTAATTTAATTATATTGCCTCACTATTAGACGTGACATATTTTTTTGGCGAGGAGAAGATGATGTAAAATGTGTTAATACAAGGTTAACTGCTTATAAAAAACAACATGCTAGATGTTTGGCCAAAAAATAACTAAAATGCGTTTCTTACTATTATATAATCTAGCAAATGTTTTCAATGCAACAAATTATTTTTAACAAATACATTCAAAGATAAAATAACTTTTTCATCTTAATGTCTTTATTTTCACCATAGATCATGTTTTAAAATCTATTATCAAATTTTCAGAATAAAATGTATTTGTTCGAAAGTCGCAGAATGGGACCAATTAAACATATTAAAAAAAAGAAGTACAAGTACAGTATAATAAAAAAGGATTGTTTAAAGTACTGAATGTTTAAAAATTTCTTTCAACATAGTTTTTCAATTTAAATATAGTTTTGAAACATTCAGGTCGTAAAAAATAAGATAAGTTTTTAAAAAAGTCGATTGATTTTTTTATATGCATGTCAGAAGAGTATCAAAGATAATATATTATACTAGAGATATGACGCTAAAATTTCCTATCTGGCGCAGATAACGCTTCAAAACGAATATTTATGTTTGGCACGTGCTCAAATGCTAGATAACAAATAAATGGGAATTTTATTTATTAAGAAGGAAGTTATTTTTAACAGCTGCAATAATAACTGATACGTTGATATAGAAACGCTGTGTTGTAGCTATACATCGTATAATTTGCAAGTCGTCTTTACGACTCGAGTTAACTCTTGGTGATTCACATGTGACTGGACTAAATCGGACGATTGAAGTGAAAATACTATTTAACTGTTATTCTCCAGACTTCGGCGTGTCCGAAATATAATGTATTTATAAGTCAGATGCAATTTTCTGTTTTTGAATTCCAAATTGAATATTGTCATAAAAATGAGAGCAGCTCAACAATTTTTCTGCCTGGTTTTTATCCGTGTCTATCGATTAATTATAGGGCAATACTAGTACCAGATTCCCTTTATTATATGATTGCTTTCACCTATTGCGGTGATTTTGCGTCACGTTTAATTTAATACATTTGTTTGTATATTTTTGTGGAGCGGTTTATCTTTCTTAAAGTCATTAAAAATTTTGTATTTTTAACACGTGTCATGACAAAATTTTTTTTAAAAGCGCCAATTGCGCTTGAAAGGATTTTTTAGCGTCATATTGCTAATCTTTTTGATAAAGCATCTTGCACAATTTTTGTTAGTTATTTCTAATAAAATGAAATGCACAATTCTTAAATTACTTATTCATATCTATAGGTAAAAATATAATAGTAGTAGTCTCATTATTACAATTTTTTTTATATATTATATGTACGACCTAGCGTAGTTTTAATTAATTACGATATTCCTCCGTGAGATTAGGAAAATCTATGTAAAACTAATATATCAGTAATTCCGATCTTTCAGACACAATATAAATTAAAAAAACACCAAAGTTCATATGTGATTCGAACATAGGTCGTTTAAAATAATAACCATCGTCTTTATTGACTTTTTTTTAGAAAACAGCTGATTTCGGTCAGAAAATTTCAACTTTGTGTCTACTGCTTCGATTTCGTAACTTAGTGATAAAGTATTGATTTAATTAAGTATATTCAATATTATATTATAAATAAAATATTTGTTTTAAAAATTCTAAAAAGTTTTCTGCTGAAGTAGCAACTGGAGTTCTTCTAAGCCCAATTCTCCATATAATCTATTTGCGAAAGTATTTTTCCTAAAGCAAATGATGATGTACCAAAAATATAACTTATAATATATTATACTGTTCCTTTTCTGTGTTGTTGACATGAAGTGTGTAAAAAGGGTTTCCCGAAATAGATTTTCAGCCAAGCAAATAATGAAAATATTAGAGACATGACAGTAGGTGTCAACTACTAAGCAAAATAAATAATAATAAAGTAAAATATTACGAATACAGCAATTAGTAATATATGCGTATTTTATAGAAAAGTACAAATTCTGAATCGATATTGGATCATACAGTTATTATAATATATAAAGATTTTTTTATGGCACTTCTAGTATTTTAATTGAGAGAAAACGCTTTTAAAAAATCATACAAAATTTTTCAAATATTAGTTAGGGGGTCAATGGCTGATGATTTTATTTATATTATGTTATATAAAATTAAAATCTGGAAAGAGGAGGAGAATATTCTTATTATACAGTTTTTGTGATACATTATGTGCTCGTCGATGATTGCGTTCTATCTGCTAAGCTTTTTTAATGCGCGGCTCTTTATGATATCCGAGCAAAAAGAGACAGATCCAATTTGGTGAAGTTCCATCAGCGGGAACTTTTAAATGGATTAAATCTTTAATAGGGATTCCCTTTCTGTGGAGGTAAGTAATTTCAACGTGTATCAACCGATACCCTGATTGAAATTGCCATGTCGTCGTATGCAAATGCTCGAGTTGCGGGCACAAAGGCGAAATATCGCTTTTTTTCTCCTCAGGGCGAAAAGAAAATTTTCCAAAAATCGATCTCAGGGGCGGCTTTCGCATTATAAATATTAAGGGAAATTAGGAGAGCGTTTCTGTTCGTGATTTTTATTTAATAATTTCAATGTGCCGCCGGCTAATTTGAATATATTAATACGCTTGTTTTTTGCTAGGCGTTTCGTTTGTAATGAAAAAAAGAGATTTATTTTTTCATGAAGAAGAAATAAGGAACTTGAAACGCTTTCTTAGCAGGCGTCCCTCTCACCGCGATATCGTTTACTTTATTATTCAGCAATTAGTTTTTTATAAATTTAAAAAAAAATACAACCTTATAATTTTTTTGGTTTCTACGTATATTAGAGTTTAGATAGCTTTGCAAACGTTTTGCTCCCAGTTATATCGTTTGGTTGAAATATAGCAGAAATAATCCCTCAAGTCAATTATTGTCCCATTTAGCGACTTATATGTTGCCATGGTAAAGGCAAATCATATTTGAATTAAAGCCTATTGAAGTGAAATGGCAAATTACTAGTAATTTATGATGTTCTGCGTATAACGCAATTATCGTCTTTATATCACTCAATCATATACTTGTTTATTGCACTTACGGCTACGAACCTTAAGGGTTATAGTGTAATGTGGTACACTTGAATACAGAGAATTTAATAACTAGATAACTTGAAGCATGTAATTTGTTGAGTAGAATAAATATACTGCAATTTTTTAATCAAGAAATCGTTTCGCATTAATTGAAAAAAAAACAACACCCCCGTGAAGAGAATAAAATCATGATATCAATAAATAGTTTTAAATGAGTAATGTTATGTAAATATGTTATGTGTAATGTTATGTGCCCGTTTTTTATCTATTCATTTTCTATTTACTATATGTCAATACTACTGCGACATTTAGTAAACATTTTGATAGTGAAAAATGGGTCATAAAAATAAATAACCTAAGATAGATTACCGAGTTTGTCAGTAGCTCTTTAACGGACTGGCTTAGGTTAATATGAAGCGTTCTATGATACATCACTCTGAATGAAGTTCAATATTGTTTTTTTATATGTTTAAATCACTAAGTAGTCTCTCGTTTTGAATGTACCAAAGGGAATTTGTGATAATTTTTTTGGCTGTACCCAAAAGATGAATCCCGTATGTCTAAATCGGTTTTAGTATTATTTTGTAGCTCAAAAGTTTATTTAGTGATAATTCTAACCCTTGGCTATGAAGCCAATACAATTTTTAAGTTTTAACTTAGTTGATTTCTCTTGGCCCAGATCTAGATGTATCCCCAGCTATTTCACCGAGTGTTTTTTCTTTTCACTGTGAAGGTTATTTGTATATATTTAATTTAATTTACATTAACTCTTCATGCTTAAAGCCAATTTTGGATATTGTTTAGACTTTTTTGAAGGCATTGTAAATTAGCTGCAGGGTCTTCATGTTTGTGTCATCAGCTTATGTGACAGTTGTAGTGTCCACCTTTTAGGTCCTTTAGGTAATCTTACTTTTAGGTCCAATTTCATGATTGTATAGTAGACGCGCGGAATGTTTTTTAATTTGTAGAAAAAACCATCATGTCATACTTTATCGACGATTAAGAAATACCGCAGAAAAATATTTTTTATTGATTGTCTGAACGATTCTATTCGACAGTGGCGTGTTGATAACAAAGACCGAATTGATGTTCCGGAATTACCTTATTTTCTTCCAATATTGATTTTTGTATTTTCGAACAATTTTTCAATCGGCAAAAGTCTAATGGGTCTATATGAAAATACACTTTTAGGGGGCTTTCCAGGCTTGAGAATGAGTATTGAGTAATTTTCCATTGTCATTGAAAATATCGCAATCTAATAATGACATTATAAATGTATGTGACAAACCTCATGGTTGAATTAGAGAGTTTTTTCATGACCGTTACAGGGATTGAGTCATAATCGGGAGAATTTTTGTATTGATTTTTTTTTCAAAAAAAAAATGCATGGTTAAAAGGTCCATAACTGAATAATTAGCTACCTGTATAATATATATGTAAGTTTAAACTAGAAATTTGCAGCATAATGATATGTAAGAAATCATGTAGTAAGGGTGTCCTATTTGATAGTTTATAGTGTGGGATAAACATAGACAAAGTTTTAGTGTATATTATATTCACATAGATTCAGGTTAGCTAAACTAATTTTAATGCGTAGATGTCAGTTGTATTTTATAAAGTTCGACATCAGAATTCAAAGTAATTGCATAAAAAATATTAAGCCAGACTAATTTATAGCGGAATCACATTTAATTGCTTGATCTTTGAATCAGAAAAATAATATTTGATCTATAGAGCTCTAATTTTTTTTATATTTGTAATCGTTTACGTGATCATCATTAAATACGATAAACTTTTTGTCGTCTGCAAGATCTCTATTTCAAATAAAAGTCATTTTCTAATTTTTGAGATAATTTTATAATTAAAACCCGATACAGTCAGCATTTGCTTTTTTAGTAGCTGATGTTAAGATACATATTTAGTTGTAAGCATATTTAAAAACAATAATAACATTATTATCAATGAAAATAATACCACCACAATAATCATATTTAGCAAATTAAATTAATATACATTTCGTTCTCAACTGATCACAGAATGCTAGAGTTGCTCGTTAAATACGTTTATGCTTTTACTTTTACGATTTTTTTGAACTTCCTTGTATACAAATGCTCATTTTGGAAATGTAAGTTTTTACTCTCTCTCGTGTCCCGCGGCATTCTGTGGAGTTGCCGTGCAACTATTCTATAGTAATGACGCATGCCGCATCGATAGATATAAACTTTAATAATTACTTAAATACAGTTTAAATAATACATTTTATATTTTAAAAACAATAATTAAATATGTGTTTGCAATTAAAAAATATTTTTAATCTCTACGAGAGAATTTCGTTAAATAGTATTTTTTAACATACCGTTTTTATTCGAAATTATTAGGTGGGCTCGAATATGTTGCATAAAAATACAACCCTGCTCCAAATATGAGGCAGGGGTACATTGTAGTATAGTTGATAAGATATATCATATAATATAAAATAATTATATTTTATAGCACAGAAACAGATCATGTAATCATCTATTTTTACAACCACTTTTCACACCGTTAAACTATCTTTTTTATTTCCTTCGGTTGTGATTTCAGACATATATTTATACAGGAGTTTTAGAATCAATTGCTTTCATGCTTATGTTAATTAATACATTAATATCTATAAGTCTTCTTATTCGCGTGGAAGTGTAAACAATATTAATTTTGTGCTTCTCAGCATCCACCATACCCACAACATGTGATATTAAATATATTTGTGACATTATCAAGAACTTTATAGAAATACGCATATTTTTCCAATTATGGTATTCATATGTAAATAGCAAATTTTATATATGTTTTCCCTATCTTTCCTGCGTGGAGGTTTGAATGTCTGGTGTATTCGTTTCGTGAAATTTGCTATTACTTTTTTAAATGCCCACGAAAACTACCCCAATTTTATTGTTAGAATTTTCATGTCTAACTCTTAACATATATTTAACATTAGAGATTATGCAGATAATTATTTGTTTATTTTATTTGTCATTTTAAAGGATTTTTTGAACATCAAATAGTGAACGGCTTTATTACGCATGCAGCGCCAACATTCAGTTATAAATTGACCGTTGAAGTAAACCGACTGAAAAATTCACCCCTACCGTCACAACTCAAACAAGAGCAAGTCCCGCGACGAAAATCATTCTACCCCCATAGACCCGACTTTCAAAAGTGAAAATCTACGACATCCCGCTTCTAGCAGAAGGGGTGCAATGGAAATTTATGAAAAAAACGCACGCATTCCAGACACGCTCTGCATACTTTTTTATTCATAAAACAAAAAAATAACACTCGAGAGCCAAAGATGAACCTAGCAAAAAAAAAAACATGTATCAGAAAACAGAATACCGAAAGGCGATGATAATAATGTAAATGTGCTCACGTGCACGACCTGGGCATAGCTTTGTACGTAGCTCTCCCGGAGACTACGTGGTACGTATTACGAGCATTATGAAATACGTGTCGGGAATCTCGTTCCGGATCGTGTGCCACCCCTGAACTGATTTATTTATTTTATTTTGGCGACCCCGGCAGCCATTGGTCATATGGTAATCTGTCGTCTGGAAGGCGACACCCCTCGTTTTGTTGCGGATATAACGCGATACGTGTCCTTTATGTGTCGAAGCTTTCGCGGGACTACTTAACAAAGTGTCTGCCCGACACATGCGCTATACCACTGCTGTATTGCCATGGCAAATTGCATTCAATCCAAGATACGTACGAGGACCATAAACTCATCGCGTATTACGTTCATACCTGAAAGCCACCTTGTTTCGCTAAATAACGAATTCTTGGATTCTTGCAGGACAGCTTTATAATAATTTTATTAGACTGATTTATTAAATTAAGCAAAAACTATTATTTGGCTTATTTTCAGGAATCACAAAAACTGAATTCATGAAAAATCAAATATGAAAACAATTTAAAATACGTGCTTCGCTTGACATCTACAGTATTTGGTGACTTTCCAGTTCATTTATTTCTGCAATATTTATGTATACAATTTGGCAATGCTCGTGCGTCTCTATTGTGCGCTTTTGCTGCTTTTAAAGAAATGTATTTCAAAACACTGTTATGTTTTTTAGTTTATTTTTCTATTCCGACACCAACGATGCGAATAAATTGCATAATTTCGAACGCTGTCTCGGTTGAATTATTTCACTATTCTATTATTTTTTATGTAAATTTATCAATAAGTTCGATATAGTATATCAATAAAAATGATAAAAAAGACAGTTTATATAAAAAAATAGCAATAAGCTCTTAAAACTTGTAAATGTGTAGTATGAATAATATAGGCACACTGATTAAAAATATATTTAAATCAGGCATTAAAAAAATATTTAACTATATAAAAATAATGTATAAAGGTTGTCGCGAAAACTTAACTTAAAATCTCTACATAGGTAATATAATTTATTATTTTAAGGTCAGACAGGTTATTTCACTACGGTTTTTTAACGTATTGCCAGTGCTGTGAGATTTATTTTTGTATAGTGTGCTTGCTTATCTATATTTTAAACGATTTATTGTATTTTATTACATTTATTAAGTAATGCCATAAATTAAGAGTTGCCAGAAATTATATAACAAGGCAATTAGTTTTCATGTAATACGAATTTCGTCACGTAAAAATAATTTGGTTTATTAGTTCGTTAATAAGAATTAAAGTTATGGGTTTTTGGACAGCGTTAGTGTTACTTAATCAATCAGAGAGATGCTAAGTAGATCTATCTATAAAACCTGTGTTCAAATCCTATATGAAATTAATTATTATTTTATTTATAAGTGTGACATACAAAGGCAACTTCTGACACGTTACAATAACCCAATTTTCCATTAAATTAAAATCATTGAATATTGATTGTGTCATTTATTGCTCATTTAAAAATAAATAAGCTTTGTAATGTAATAAGCAATTACGATGACAAACGCTACTTTCTGTTTGGTTGTTTTAATTTGTTTTGAGTTAAATATGTCTGCAATTTAATTTTTTAGAGATCTTGTCACATTTATTGTTTCACACAACTAATTGTGTATGCTTTTACTTTATAATTGAATTTCAATGCAAGTGAAAATTAAAAAAATATATAAATATTATTTTGCTTCTGCATTTATATGAAAAACATATTTATATTTTCCCCAATCTCTCGTCTAGTTATAATAATTAATTGCGGGAAGCGTTTAAACGGACGAAACTCGATAATTGTACACGTTTTGTTCTTGCAAAGTGAGGCAAATTCCAGTCGACCACAGAGCTTTTGTCTCCACACAAAAGAAGTGCGAAAAAATATTAATGAATGGGTTCTCTTAATTGTGCTACGTGTAATTCGCTCTCTTTCTCTCTCTCTCACTCACTCCCTTTGTCCTCACACCACTCGCCAAGTACTCTTTCGGTTTTCTCTCTAATCAACCCTTGTAAATGTATATGGCCATTCTGCTTTGCCGGCTCTCATAAAAAAGCATTACAACGGTTTTTTGGTCAAGGAACAACCGCACAAGCGTTCATAAAATACGCCACAGCATCGGAATTACACTTTTTCAATTACTAGAACGAAATAAGAACAAGCTGTATCGAAGATTTTTCTCTGCCTTCGAGTGCAGTATACGATATTGTATCATATGTTTTTTTATTATATATTTTTGATATCGATCGTGATGAATCTTCTCTAAGTATAACGAATCTTAAAAGATTACTTCAGGCATTCTTAATTAAACTCACATTTTTAACGCTTTGCTTAGGATATAATGATGCATTGAAAACACAAAATATATTTAGATTTTGAGAGCTTTCGGGCCGAAGGGGTGTGTATCTGCAGACGAATAAATGCCGAAAACACGTTTATAGTTTATTTAATAGTATTAATGTATCGAGTTGTAAATGTCGGCTGAGTTCTGGTAAATTTTCGTCGTGATGTTGTGATTTGGGATGATTTCTGGACGATCTGCCTCTATTGCTCCTTGGCTCTGCTCGTGTTTGACGATGGTCTTTTGTGGTACAGAGATCTCTCTTCTATTGTGTGATATGCGGTCTTAACCTTCAAACATAGTTGATACTTTTGCAGTGTAGAAAATTTTTTCAGTTTCGTTGTTCAAGTGCTCGTTAACGTGACCTCTCAATTTGTGATTAGTGGCGCAAATAGTTAAAGAGCTAAAAATACTTAATCACTAACAATTTTAGAGAAATTCGTCTCAAATACAAATAAGAATAGGTACAAATTTTATAATATATTTATTTAAAATTTTATAACTTTATAGAAATTAGAAAAGTAACAAAATTATTTTTATAATCTTTACGATAATTAATTTTCAGTCAATACTTTTTACTTTAATGCGCATTCAAGATTATGTTTTACTATTTAAAAATATGTTGTTTGCAATATTTTTGATTTTATATGTCCACAGATACTTTTTTTATATATTATTTTAATATGTATTTGATTTTAAATTAATTATTATTATATATATATATATACATATATTAGTTGCTTATTATATTGTATATTAATTTAATTTATTTTTTATTTATTATAATATATCTTAACACTTTTTTTATTTTAAGATTAGGAAAATTATTTATTTACTTACGTATAGATACACATTCATTATTTTTTCATGTAGCTTTTCATGAAAATTTGCGTAATAGTTTTGAATTTATATTTTTTTAACGGTTTGTAAATATTAGAACATTAATAATTATCTGGAATTACATATATGTAATATAAAAAAAAATTGCTCCTACCCTATTTAAATATTATTATATATTATATATTTATAATCTTCATGGATACTTGTATTTACGAATAAGCGTACTTAAAACAACTTTGTGGCATCAATTGTCCGTGTAAGTAATTAATTAACAATGATTAACTTCTGGGGATCACATACATTTATTGTCTCATAATATTTGAAATGATTGAAAAACGAATTAATGGCCAAATGTAGCTAATTGTTCCTTCTTGCGATAGTTTTATTTTGGTAAACGTTAAAGTTGAAGCTTTAGCGTTCACTAGAATAGTGACGTTCTCCCACGAGTCAGGAAAAAGCAGTGTCTTTAGATTGTTACGTCGGAAGTAACATTTTTATCAAAACCAGGATCGTCGGTGTAGCTCTGTTTCATTTTTTTCTCACTCTGAAGTCGGTGAGCGGTGTATGTCAGTTGTTCTATAAACGGATTTGTGGACTATTTGGTAGAGACCGGACCAGCTGACTCTTAAGGTAGGTCGACAAGAAGAAAAATGTCTTGTTGTACGGTTTAGTATAGATAATTTATCAAGAAACGAAGCACACAATTCGTAAGCATCCAAATCAGTAACTTTTTGCGAGAAATTTGAACTCCTATACGGTGTACTTTTGTCAATATTAATTTGCAATCTAGACGCAATTTTTGTTTTAGAAAAGTGTATTTTTCTTAAATTAATCTAGAAGTGTTTTTAATATTTTGGCTTCTCTTAGATCATGAATTCTATAGTAAAATAATCAGCGTATTCAAAAGTATTTTTTTTAGTGTCATCACTAGTTAAAAGTACTAGGTTGCTTACTTTGCTACATAATTTGAATAGGCGCAGTGGAAAATATATTGGAGTGAAGTGGTTTTCCGTTTTGCCTTTTACGAGAGAAACAGATACCTGTTATTTTATATATAATTTTTGTTTGTCGCCGCAAACTTTTATTACAGCATTTCCTTTGTGAAAATGTGAATTTGCTTGCGGATAATTGAAAAGCAGACGTAGATAATGTCGGATATAATGTTATTTATTATTGTAGCTATTATTTTGCGTTTTGAATAACCATTATAAAAACAGTCTTCTCATGCAAAGTCAACGCTCTTTTATCTGTATTTATTTCAATAGTGACAACTGTTAAAATTAATACATTTTTATGAAGTCTGTATTTTTAACACAAATAATTCAGTGATTTGGAATGCTCGTGGTTTCTCTTAGAAGTACTTTTGATAAATAATTGTCATAGATGGTGGAGACCTCTAATTACAAGTTACGCTTACATTATTACCATAAATTAATACAATAACATTTCTTTTAATTTCGTTCGAAATATTTAACCAAAATTAAATTAAATGAGTATCATAGTCATATGCTTAATAGTTAAATTAAAACTTCCCACTTTTTGCTTATTTAATAATTGTTTCTCTGAGCACAATCGCGATTCACTCTTTTGTCATTTTTTTGGCCTCTATACGACATGTTTTTGAACTATTCGAACCCAGCGCTTAAGCACCTCCTGTCCACCCACGTACTGTTCGGAAAATTGGAACGAGTTGGGGTTAGCGGCTTACCCCACCCGCTTCAACTGCCGCTCACATACATCAAAGCGTCACGTGACGTTTTAATGACAAAATGAATAATCTTTTGTAGACGATTTCTCACAACGCCCCTTTTTGTTTTAAGCTGCAGTGACAGATTTTTTTTTATTAAAAAATAGATGTTGTATTTATTTTTAAATAGCAATACCATGATCCTGGTTTGTTTTTAATTACTTCTTGGGATTTAAACGAGTTGAATTAATGAAACACACGAAAACGATTACGCTTACAAAATAAGTTGCATCTCTTTTTCAATTATAAATAATGATGAAATGGATAGCTTTCGAACTGACTGTATTAACGCAAATAAAGTATAGTATATGTTTATCTGAATTTTATACAATAATTACAACTTTAAACAATATTTATGATAAATTAGAGGTAGTTTTGTGCTGTTAAAAATAGTTTATAATTGTTTTTATTATTTTATCCACTTAATTATTAAAAAAATTATTATATAAGTAAACTTAATTTAAATTAAATGTATTACTATACTAAAAACAATTTTAATGTAGAATTGATTTTTACCATTGGTTTTTTTTTGCATTTTTGGCTTTTTTTGCATTTAACGTTTTATTATTCAGAATTGAGAAAAGTAATATAAAAATCCTGTATTATTATAACCAAGATCCATATAGACATTGTTACTAATATATCTACATGAAGATGAGTGTAAAAATGTAAGAATCACAAGATAGCAATAAAATAACAATATAATACGATATGCAAAATATCTTTTATTGAAATTCCGCGAAATATTAACAATATGTTATTTTTGCCTTTCAGTTACAAGGAATTCGTCAATTTTTATGACATCCAGGAAACATTCTGACACGTATGCCATTTGTTTGCGACATGCTTTTTCGTATTCTTAAATTAAAGATAAATAATAAAAATCTGGTCGGAGGAGGTTAAAGAACTAATTGTCCTTTTAAAACACCTTAAAGATTTTTTCTGTATTATGATAGCAATTCACCTGAGTCGAATTAAATTCGCTTGGGGCTTCAAAAACGAGAAGAAAAATCCTTTGTATAATATTATATTTATATTATATATAAATGTTTTCAGACTATTATATTTATTATTGTGATTGCTTCCTGACATGTACTCTTTGTATTGTATAAGGAGTAATCTTGTAATTTCCATCAGTTATATTTTTCTCAATTTTTATTATTATAATTAAAATTAAACTAAAAATGTATTCAATGGCACTATGTAGTTTTTAACTTTTTAGTTTATTACACATTTATAAATGTAACATGTTAGCATTAACATAAATTATGTATTTAATTTTGAGTGTGGTTAAGGTTTTGCTTATAGGGGTTACTTAAGATTTTCGTTCTGATAAATTAAGCGGTTTTCCCGAACAACATAATAAACGTTCTTAAAGAATTTATGACATGGATAACTGAAATGTATGACACAAGAGCGAGTTTAATTAAAAACGTGCTCTAATTATATACTATTATTATTCACATTTCATCAGCGTATCATAGACGAATAAAATACAACTTACTTTATAATAAAATATAATAAAAATAGAGGGGAGTAATATTAAAAAAATAATATAAAAATTAAAAAATTAATAAAAAGTCAATTTAAACTGTTTTTTGTTGGTAGAGAGAACATAAACACAAGTTTCTTTTAGTGGTTTTGTTTTTCTTTAGTATTAACGATTTAGTTTGCGACTTTTCAAGTTGAGTTTTTTCAATTTCAATTTAAACAGAATAAGAGATAAGTACAGCCTCTTACAATTTTTTATTACAAAAATAAACTTACAGGTTCTAAATGTCTTTGTGTTTATATTTGAAAATTCTGCAATCACGTTTTTTGGGCTTTCCATGGTCAAATGCTCATATAGCAAGTTCACTGAGTCTAGATTTCTAGACTTTAGACTTATAATTTGCTAGATGTACCCTTTACACTAGCGATATAATAATTGGAAAAGTGAAAAATATTAAAAAGGCTGTATATTCTTTAGAGAAATCGCTATCCATACAATTGTATTTTGATATTAATTAGTCTGAAAGCGGGTTTATCGACGTAGTTAAGTTAAGATTATTTCTTAATAATGTTATTCCTTGAATTATTTGAAATTTCAATTGATCCGTGTATATTTCAAAATATTTGTCTTTCAGCATTAACCACTGATTTAATGCATCTGACATTTTAAAAATTTTATTAGGTTCTTAAAAACTAAAACATATTTTAATTGTTTGCATTTAAAATATTTTTTCACTTAATAATCGCAAATAAAATTAGCTAAGATCATACAATTGTAAATAAAATACAATTGAACACTACATCTAAATCGAATAAATACATAATTTTATATATGTAAAAGGAACGAATTTTATGAACATAAAGATCGGATCCTTTTAGTTGTTTGCTTTGTGCGGAATTACGTGTTAGTGATTGAATATTTTGATTCTAAAATTTTGGAACAGGAAATTGGCAAAAAGGGTTAAAGCGGTTGATGTGAGAAAAGTTGACGTGAGGCGGAAAAAATACAGAACCTTCGTTAAAGGGTTTTAACATGGAATTTCATAAAACGACTAGGAATCGATGACTCACCGAATTCAAGCTATAAAGCGTTATGAATTTCTAGATATGCATAAATGGGTTGAAAATATATTTTCCGTTTTGTATGCATTGATTGTCTTGGGTTATTAATATATATATATTTGTCGATCTTCTTGGGGCCCTCTGATCTCAAGGGCCTGCATGCTTAGTAGTTACTTCACTGGGTAGAGATTAAACATTTTATTTTGCGATTGTTATCCTTTCGTTTATTTTTTAACATAAATTATGAATTTCAATGCATTTGATGAATAAGAAAATGTGTTTCTTGATTATAACGTCATATAATTACCGTATCAGCTTTCTTTTTTAGGATCGGATTTTTTTCGTAAACGTTATATAAATAACGGTTCTGTTCTGGCCATTTATTTTATTAAGTTAATTCATTGTTATACGTCTTTCTTAATTTTTCGAATCAGTTAATTAGTAACGATTAACGGTTTTTTTAATATATTTGTATTATGTTTTAAAACGTCATTGCCACAAATTAAAATAAATTAGAGATTAATTTAAGATGTAGTTTTTTTTCGCACATAAAACCGTTTAACGAATTTCGCACTTAGAATGATTAAGATTTGACATCTTAAAAACACACTACAAGCTGAACATTGCTTGTAGTATGAGACATTCATAATTTGTCTGCAAAAAATAGCATGCTGTATAAACAACTTAAATTAATTAGTCTCGACAAAACAGCTTTAAATATGAATTAAAATCTAAACTTTAATACCATGCTATATAAACAATGAAATAAAGTACTTTATCGAGTCAGTAAATGTTATATAAATATTTTTTTTTTTTTATATTTTATTGTCATTTTGTGTACATACTATTTTTCTAGTACCATATGATTTACTTTGTTGGAGGCTTTGTTGCGAAAATTCACTGCCTAATTGAGACATCATATACTACGCTTTATATATTGTTTTTTTTATTAAGTCAGACTACTTACATACAAAGAAATAATTATTATTACTAATTAGTGGATATTGATGACCAAAAATGTCGCCTCTGTTAAAAACCTAGTAAGCAAGTTTTCGGTATCAAAAGGACAAACAGCGCCATTCACTTGCCTTGTGATGGTAGGTATAACAATTTTAACCATCAATCCAGTGAGACAACATCAAAAATCCGGACGTCCAAAACTGATGTTTACCCAAATGAAAAAATGAACGGGAACGACAGGGATTGTGAATGCGCGGCCCGCGTCCCGCAGGTACACGCCTCAATTAGTCCGTGTTTACCTCTTCCGGTTCCGTCGCCCATTTTTCATCGTCCGCAGATTCTGACACTTTTCCGTCCCGTTCGCCCCCTTTTTCTTTTTACATTCGACCACACCGCTCATCAATCACTTTCAGCCTTTCCAGCAGCGCGTCCTTCTAGTGTCGCCACTTTTCTTATTAAAAATGAATGCTCTTTCTCTCTCTACTTATATCTCTATCTTGCTCCACTGTCGATAGTGACTCGGCGCATTTTTTCGCTTAATTATGTGCACGGTATGTGACCCTCGCGAAAACATCTCAATTTTACACCCTTCTTGCGTCTGTCACGTCACATTTTTCATTAATCAATATTTGCGTATGTGTGTCAAACGTGTTAAAATCAAGTTAGTTACGAGATATGTCAAAGAATTTTCTACAAAGAGACAATTTTCCATCTGACTTTCACTGTATAATAAATAATGATGCTTTTCATGTATACCAATGCCACTCAAATGCCTTTCCTATTTAAAAAAAATAGATTTTAGATAAAAGTCAGTGCTACCTGTGACTTGGCTGTTATTCAAGGGTTGAAAATTAAATTGCAGGATGTTAACGATTTGCACTATGTATTGATGTTTGACGAATTTAATTATAAACACTTGGACGCTATATTTCCTGTTTTATTAATTTTAAAATATAAAGAATACAAATTACTGGTTCATTTTATAAGCATATTTAGTTTATTAATGAAAATATAAAAAAAATAAAATATAGCTAACAGTAGTTATAAAATAAGGTATAGAAAAAAAAACAAACTCTTTTTACAAAGTTGAAAGGTGAAAAACCAGATGAGTAATTATTTTTAATTGTCAACTTTAAAACATGTTCATCTACTTACATAAGAGATGCTGTAAATAAAATGTATTCGCTTAAAGCATATGTTAAGTAATTTAATATCTATACTTTAATTTATTTCACAGATTCTAGAGATTATTAGGTTGATATAGTTTCGCGTTTTTATATTATAGTATTTTTCGGTAGTACTGTTCCTTAATTAATTGTATTGAAAATCTACTGCTATGCTATTTGAAGTGAGTCTAGAACGGTGTATTATATATTGAAGTGATAGTGCGGTCTTAGTGTCGCAATGGCAGCACGCCTCGTAGACCTGAATTTTGCAATATGTTTCGTACATTTTAGTTCCTTTAAGCTTAATGCAGTTTAAGAGGTCAGGGCAAGTTGTAAATTTGATTTAGTTTTATGGTAATCAATCCATTTTTAATTTTTGTAAATGTATTTTTGTTATTGAATTGCTAAGGGTATAAAACCGATAGTGTCATCAGTGTACATTGATAAGTCAGATTTTTTAAAATAATGATATAAAATAAATAAAGACGGCAAATTGTTCTGCAGGACTAAGCTAAAATTACAGGCCGTATCGAGTGTTAATTATTTATTTCATGTATGATTATTTGGATACATTATGTGTATTATGTTAATCCACCTATGGTGTTATTAGTTAATAACATCTATAGTATATATTTTTTAATATTACATAACTATATATGTCTTACAGTATTACCTCGCTACCTATCTATATACATAAATACATACATGGAGCGTAGCCAATCTGAAAAAAAAGTATGTCGCTCGATTTTAACATCCAGCCCGCCCACTTTTCCCTCCCGCGTGTAAGGATGTTCAGGTACGCTTTGCTCGACAAGTCCAATTTATCGACTCCGTCCCTTAATTAGTCTACTTAACGTAATCGCCTTTTCGCTTAATTACAACTCGTCTGTTGAACAAGCGGCGCGCCATTATTTCCCGGGTAGGAGGACTCATGCAAAGTCGTCGAACGCGTCACGATACATGGTCGGTGCCGAGTGACGTCACGTCCGAATGTCGCCGGAAGCCCAACGTAGAAGATGGCCGACGGCATCATATTTTGCATACGTAATTGCCGTTTTAGAGCGGAGCGGAGGGGTCGTCTTTACGGTGCAGCGTTTTTCCGGGGTTCGTTTCCCGCTTTTACGACTTTACATAAATTAAGAGGCAAAGAGACGAGACCCCTGCCGTAACCCTACGTGACTAGGGTTCCGACGGGGCGGCGAAAATATGACCGAATATTATTAATGGCTGTGATCGATCGATCTGGATCTGGTATCTCGGCGTATCAATCAGGGAGAAAAAGCCCTTTTAACAAATTACAAGAAAAACCCGTTCGTGACTCCATTTGCGCGTCAATATCAATCACGCGCCGAGTGATCGATATACGCGACGAAAGCTCTGCTATGCAATGCACTTTTCTAATCGGCAGTTGACACGCGTTGATCGAGTTTTTAGAACTACTCTACATATACCTACTTTATTGGTAATCTATTAGGAAATTTGCAGTTGAAAACTAGAATAATTTTGCCTAGATGACAATCAAAGTGCGATTTTTTAAATAGTTGGAAGTACCGTCATTTTCACTAGAATCTATGTGACCAAATAGTCGCAGAAATGTTGCCAGTGTTTTAATTAATAATAATATGTATGCAATGTATAGTATGTGTTTATAATAATATAGTATAAGATTGTATATTTCTTTAACCTCTCAGACCCAGTGTACATTGCAATGTACAATAATTTATTGCTTGTTTTTAAAGCCATTTTTTATTTATTTTTACTGAGACCTTTTGTAGATCACAAAGTACACCATATTATTTTAAAAATAAAAATTTCCAAGTATTTTTTCTGCCCCTTTAATGTAAAATTATCAAAACAATTTTTTCTACGAAAAAAAATTAAAATATTTTTCGTACCCCTTTAATGTAATTAATAAAAATTAAGGTTTGAGGAGGTTAAAAATGTAAAATATCTGTACTGTTTTTATTTTTGCAACATTTTTTGCCAATAAAATACAAAAAAATTGAAGAATAGTATGACATTTATTATTTATTAAAAAATTGGTAGCTACATTATTATACATTTTTTTTTATTTTTGTGTCAATGTTGGAAAATGTTTTTTCTTATTTTTGTGTCATTGTTGGTTTATTTGACCACAAAGCATTATACAATCATTATAAGTTGTTTGTTATCTTGTCCGTCTATAAACATATTTTGGATTCTTTCTTAATTAATCCGTAAGAGATTATCTTACATTACAGTCAGTTCTTGAGTTACGACGGGGTTCCGTTCTACCACCTTGGTCGTAACTCGAAAAGGTCGTAAGTCGAAAATCATACAAAAAATAATTTAAAACAGTGCATACATGCGAAATACAAAAACCACTTTTATTGCTGACTTCAAGTTGTTAACTAAATACTTTTTAGCAAATATCTACATAAATAATTTATTTATAAGAATTGATCTAGAGCATGGTTTCCCAAACTATGTTCCGCGGAACACTGGTGTTCCGCGGATCCAAAATAGGTGTTCCGCGGAGCCTAAATAGATATTTCACAAAAATTTAGAGTAGATTAAAAAAATTGTTAGTCTTGCTACTACATAAAAATTGTTCATAAATCTGATAAAAAAGCTTGAAAATATGTGTTAAATATTCAACATTGATGTGTATAAAATCTGGAGGGAAAAGTTTCATAAGTCGGTGTTGTTTTTTTTAACTTTAAAATTTGATCGCATTTAAACATTATTTTTTTTGTTAATTAATCACACGATATTAGTGCTTGTTATACGAATTTTATTTATGTGACTACATATGCTACTAGCAGTCACTGTATTTTGCATAGGCATGCACTGTTGACTAAAAAAATTTCCACAAATTTAAAAAATGTAATGAAGTAGCCGTGAAAATGATAAACTATGTAAAATCAAGACCACTTCAATCCAGATTATTTAAAATTTTGTGCGATGAAATGGGTAGTCAACATGAAGCACTTTTATTACATACTGAAGTGAGATCGCTATCCAGAGGAAAAGTGCTATTAAGACTTTATGAACTTCGAAATAATTTATTAGTCTTCTTGAAAGCACAAAATAATTTGCAACATCATTTTATAAAATTTTTAACAAATCCTTCCTGGTTGATACATCTGCATATCTGGCAGATATTTTTACAAAGTGAAATGATGTTAACTTATAATTACAAGAAAAAAGTATTACAATTTATAATATGAGATAAAATTGAATCTTTTGATAAAAAATTACAATTTCAGATTTTATCGGTTGAATCTAATAATTCTGATTGTTTTCCTCTCTTGGATATGAATGTTTAAATGAATTGAATTTTCAAGTAGATAAAAAAGTTTCACAAGTATTTTTAGAACACCTATATTACTTGAAAATAACTCTTTCGGAATATTTTCCGAAAACTAGTAAGGACGATTCCTGGGTTCGGAATCCATTTTCCGTAACAGTAAAACAAGTGGGCTTAAGGGATTATGAGAATTTAGTTAATGACTCTGATTTGAAACAAAAATATCAGCCATTAAATAATTTCTGGGCGAGTCTGACTGAAGAGTTCCCCAAGGTGTCAAAATAAGTTCTGGTTTGTTTACTTCCGTTTTTCACGACGTATTTATGCGAAGTGGGATTTTTTAAGTATATTGCAACAAAAACAAAATACAGAAATAGACTCCACGCCACGCAGATATGAAAATACAACTAACCAAAATTGTGCCTGATATAAAAAAATTGTTATTTAAAAACCCAAAATCATCAGTCAATAGGAGTTTTATTTATTTGTATTTTTATGTTTATTAAATAAATTTAATAACATTTCTTTAATAACATGTTTTATTTTATTATGAATTACCCATCCTAAAAAATAAGCTAAGTGTTCCGCCAAAATTTTCGGATTTGCCAAGTGTTCCGTCGCTGAAAAAGTTTGGGAAACCCTGATCTAGAGTATTTTTATCATCTATGCTACTGATATCCATTGTTAATTCTTGAGATTTTTCAGCGAGTGCAGTGATAGTGCTTGTTTTTCTTAAAAAAACGTCCAGGTTTGTTTGTACAGTTTGTTATTTCTTTTCTCTATAAATTTCATAATAACACGCAAGTGCTTGCTGAATAAGGCCGTGTACCCTCGAAGATCTATCGATGTCTTTGTTCATATTTTCAAATTTTTTAATAGCATCATTGATTTGGCTAAAAGCTGCAGCCATGTCTTTTAACACAATTTTTTTTGGTGGTATTTCGAGTTCATCTAATTCTTTTAGCTCCATTACATTTTTATCTGCAACTCGTTGTTCCTCAATCTCAATCAAATCTTGGTTTGTGAGTTCCTCAACATTATTTTCCAAAAGATGATCTACATCTTCATTATCAATTTCCAGATTAAGTTGTTGAGCAAATTTTACAATATTATTTGCTATCTCATCTATTTTCCCTTCTTTATTAAAATACATATTGTCATTAGATCTTTATAAGAGTTTGTTCCATATGCCGTTCATACAAATTGTCGTTACTTTGGACCATCCCTTTGAGATATTGTTTATTGCATGAAAGATGTTGTAATTTTTCCAAAATTCTCTCAATGTCTGATGTTTGTCTGTTCCTGCAATTGCTTGGGCAAAAGTGATTCTTAAATAATGGGCTTTGAAGTTAACAATACCCCCTTGATCCATCGGCTGTAAAATGCTGGTGGTGTTTGGAGGTTAATAAACCACTTTTATATTTGGATGTGATTCCCCTAAGTGTGGAGGATGGCCTGGAGCATTGTCAAGAATCAATACAATTTTAAAGGCTATGTCGTTTTCATCACAGTTCTTCTTTACTTCTGGAATGAAACAGTTATCAAACCAGTCTTGAAATTATGTATATAACATAAAAAAAAAAATTTTTACAACTTTTTTTTTCGTCGTAACTCCGAATGGTCGTAAGTCGAGGTGGTCGTAACTCGAGAACTGCCTGTACTTTCTTTAAGACTAGAAGAATTTTTTTTTAATTATTGAATTAATGATAAATATTCGATTTCTTTAGTGATCTCAATTATAGACTCGTGAGGGTATATAAAATCCATGTTACACATTTATGCCGTGGAAGAAATAATATAAAAGTCATTCTTTTTTTGATTGGTAAAAGATTCTTGATTTTGCAAATATTTAATATAGCTTCTTTGCATGTTTACTTTTTCCTTAACTATCAGCTACATTTTTTAGATAAGCTATGAATTAAGGTTCTCTTATTATATTATTAAAATTTTGGAAAATTAAAATTAATTTATTTGAGCTTTATTTTTCGATTATAGTGGTGCATTGCCTTACGAGTTAATTCATTCCGTGACATAGATCGTAACCCAAATTACTCGTATGTCAAATCAATCGAAGTGCTATTAATCCATTACAATTGAAAATATGAAATGGATTAATGGCAATTAAAATGATAAATATATACTACCTAAATTAATCTTTAAGTTATGTAATTATAGGCACGCATCCAATGTGTCAAAGTACTTCTTAGAACTATATTGAAGCTTGAAGTTAAAGATGAGAAATGGTTTAAGTGAAACGCCTGAAGGTAGAATTTATTTATAAATAATATATCAATGAAATATTAACATAAATATCTCGTATATACTGAATCAGTATTTTGCTGAATGCTAGAGTGGCGCATATATTTTGTATGAATCGATTCATAGACACGATAGTCAACCATATGTAAAAAAAACCGATACGACTGCATTCGACGTTCGGTTTTGTCACTGCTAGCCAGTTTTTTTAACCAAATTGCAAGTTCTTATTTTTTTTACTATTTTTAATTATCTCACATCATTGCGAGTACACAAAAAAAAGTTTTAAATGTTTAAAACACATATAACATGATTTATTTGAAAAGTGCAAATCAATGATTTTTCCAACATTAAGAAAATAGTAAAAAAAATATTCAACATTAAAAAATTCGCATATGTTAGGCCAAATTGTCTGAGACTAAATGGTTATACAGTATTTTTTTTTCTATAATATTTACATAAACATTTATATCTTCAATTTAATTAATGTTACTCTTTAGAATACTGTTTATTTACTTTTATTAAGAAAATATGTTTCTCATTACCATAAATTGTCCTTTAGTCTTATGTATTGTTATACAATGGTGCACCATTAAAACAATATACCAATAGCCTAGTTATGGGCATTCTTGTATTTTAAATTAAATTGTATTTCACATTTAAAATTGGCACAATTTTTATCATGAAAAGATAAAATATACAAATTCTGACAGTTAAATGCTTAAAGCTTAAATAAGACCATGTTTTAAATAAGCAAAAATAGTAATGGTGCAATTTATGAATAATGTTAAAAATAAATGTTCTTGTTATTTTTCAATCCAGCTGTTTATATTTGTTAAAACTACAACATGCTATTTTATTGTCTAGTTATATTAAAACTTCTCGTTAAACTATTCTAATCTTGACAATTATTTTCTAAAATGTTCCCGCGACAAAGTTTGAATCTATTTTAGCGGCAACATTCGCGCAAGTTTCGCTAGTTTTCCGGCAACATTACCATACTCTGCCATAAGAACCATCAAATAAATACACAAAACAATAAATCTCAACATTAGCCCATTTCGCTTGAATAAATAAAGTGTGAGGGATAAACTCACTATCGTACCGAATCCGACGTAACTGTGTGCGCTCGGTTTATACACGAATTGATATTCCGGAATCCTCTTCAAAAGTTTCCCTTATCAATTTAACTTTTTCTGACAGATCCCATTATTTTAAATTTAGCAAACGAAAAACGTCACATGTTCACGATAATGCCGCGTCAGACGTTTCTCCGCGTAAGAAAAAGCGAAACAAAATAGATAAAAACTCTAAGGCTAATCCTCTTTCTTCCCTGTGGCTCCCTTTAAATATGGAGAAAAAGCGCAATTTCTCATCGTTGACGAAAATAAGAACCGTTCGAGAACGGTGACGTCAATGTTAATCTTGGACAACGGAATAAAAATCTGGGGAAAAAGCGAAGACCATTAAATTTGATTAGGAGCTGTCTGTAGTCGTGGTGTGCAGATTTCAATTTAAAGTAAAAAAATAGGATATTATCATAAATCATTTAATTTAAATAATATTTATTTATTACATTAAATTAAATTAAAAACGTCGCGAACTAACAAATGACCCAAATTTAGTATTATTAAAATGCCTAAAAAAATTAGATGGTATAAAAAATAATATATAAAATACGAACCGGACCAGTTTCTTGTAATAAACATCATAACAGATGGATTTCCTTGTAGTTAACGCTAATTGGATCAATGTGCATTGTCAGCGTATTAAGGAGCCGGATGGCGACAGGCATAGGCGAGTCGGCTAGTGCAGACGACTTAGTTCTAGCGGGTAGCAATAGAGGACGCGTTTGTGTTCGTTCCGGAATCCAAAATTGGAATTCCTCGAGAATAGTTTAATTGTCGACAGCAACCTCCAGTTATTTGAAGAAATGCTTAGCGATATACAATCATATTTCAACGCTCCTACAAGAAAGACGCTGGGATTCAAGAACTGATAATAAATATCCTCATATAAAAATATCTAAAGAATTTTTTCTGAACTTTTATGCTTGCACTACACTCTCTGGAAGTTGTCCGAACTGAAGTTCAACTAAAGTCGGTCGAGTTCGCCGACTTCCGAGTAGCGGCCACACAACCACAAATTTCATATGCCGTCTGGACGGCGGCTGTTGTCATGTACAGCTAGCATATTTGCGCGCGATAGAAAAATGTGCCAAATAATCGCAATTTTTAAATTGTCATATTATTAAAATTACGCTACTGATAATTATAAAAGTTTGTGTGGGCACTCATCAATACAATATCAGTGAAAACTTTTTGGTCGTAAATATTCAATTTACGCAAAATCTTTGTCGGCTTTTGCAAAATGCCATAAGGCATAAAAATTATACTTCAGAATACGAACACCACATCTGTGATTATCATAGAATTTGTCGCCATCGATTCTAAATAAGAATTCGTTATGGTGTGAAATTTATATAAACCGATCAAGGAAAATACATAAAGCTATTCGAAACGAGTTTTTTTAACAAAATCAAGTACCACTAATTATTTTTTAATTATTTAATTTTTTATGAAAAAAAATATAATAACGATTTCTGTTAGTAGAATATACTATCAAACACATAATTAATCACTTTTGGTGCCCTAACATATTCAAAGATGTCTGTAAGAGTCGGTTGAAGTCCCCGATAGGCATGTGGTATTATAACTTGACCACGTGACCACAATTCGTGCGTATTAACTATAAGACGCCTACGCGCATACTGAAATTGAACCTAGTTACTCGTTCTATCTCAGTTTGCGAAAAACTATATCATTATCTCGCTCACTCTCGTCACTTAACACGCAAGGGAGCGAAAGAGGAAGTATCTCACCGCTCGCGCTTGAAAGAGCAGCTCCGACTTCAGTCCCTTTGACTCGGAAAATATGCCGACAATGTTCGGAAGCGCTGGAAGCTGGCCAAGTTGACTGAATTACCACCACTTTACCTCCCGTTCTCGGCAACCTTGGACAACTTCCGAGAGATTTTAGAGCGGGCAGAACCGAGCTCGACCGAAGTAACCCACTATATTCTCCGTCCTTCGCCAACCTTGGCCAACTTCCAGGGAGTGTAGTGCAGGCATTAAGATTAAAAGAGAATATTTAGTTCTTCAGGGATTTCAAATTATAGATGCCAAACGATGATTCACAAATGTTGCTTAATATAAAAATAAATATGAATATCTTTATTTTTATAATTATACGTGAAATATTTACCAGAGAAAAAAAATCGTGATGCTATTACTATACAGATCAAAGAGCTCGAACAATCGTTGCACCAGATTATAATTTAACTTAACTTTATATTACATTTTTCAGAAGCAATATACCATGTAAATTATAGAGTAGGTTATGTATATATCATGAATGTATGTTATCTATATACAATAGTAGTGTTTATTTATCTTATTTACATGATATAATATAAATATGTTGACATCGTAGTTTTTTAAAATTTTAAACGCTGGATTTTTTTTTATGAAACGCTGTCGCTTTTCATACGGAGGGGATATAAAAGGGAAAATCCGCTCCCACCACAGATCCAGATTTATTTTTCGCTCCCTGGGCAAGTGTTGGAAAGTTCTTTGATCGATCGGAACAGTTTCACATCACGCTCCGTGGCCGTCCGTCTTTATCCGTCCTCCACCTTCCTTCCTTCCGCCCACCTAGAAGCCACTTATACATCCTTCACCCACCCACACCATCGCTTTATGGATGTAAAAACTTTCGCCAAGTTTTCGTATAAAGCATCGAAATTTTCGCAGCAAAGCCTTTTTCATTTGAGAAGGCCGCAGATAATTGCACCCTTCAACCACATCAATTAGCATATATTCGTCGCTACAACGTACTATGTATGTTTATATTAATTTAAAAAATATTTCAAAGAAAAAACGTGTATTTGAAGATAAAATTTAAACCATGACGATAAAGTCCTAAATTAAAATTTCAAATTCGGCGAGGGAGACTTTTCATCATGTCTCCGAGAGGCGAGATTTAATCTCGTCATCATGACGAACTTGGTTTGTGCGAAATGTTTTGTTAATGACACAATAAACACGGCCGTATAAAAGTTCCAGGGCCGTTTTTGAGCGAGTGCATTTTTATTGCCACAATTTACCAAAGTTGCTCGGATAAAACTGAAGCAGCTCACATAAGCAAGCAAAATTAGCAAAGATTAGACCAAAATTATTATAAAATTAGAAAAATGCATTTAAGTTTCTAAAAATTATTTTATATAATCTAGTATCCCTGTACAACAATTTCATAAATAATCAAATAAAATAAGGCGTGTAAGTTTTGTCAGAAAATAAAATAAAATATAATATTAAAAAAAGTATATATCAATTATCAGATAGGCATCTGCAAATAATTTTAATTAAAAGTAACTATTTCTAAAAGCATATTGTATTTATTAGGACGTTCATGTTATCAATCTGATTCATAGATAAGGCGGCGTAAACTATTATATCTAATTAATTTATAAATAAAACTCATATAACTAGATATTCGATTCACCACTCTCATTATATGAAAAAAGACATTATGGTATTTATCTATAAACCAAATATATTACTATTTTGTGTGTTACATATACTAGACTAACTTTGATATATCACATTTATTATTATTATTTAACTAAAAACATCTTTGTATTTTTAATTAAATATATATTCACTAATATGTAAAATAATAAATTAGCTTGAAGAGGCTCGGAAAATAAATATTTAAAGTAGCTCTCATACCATATGATGTCGGAGACTACAGTCGTTTTAAGTAATAATAATCTACTTTAAATAAATAAAGAAATTTTTGTGCTAATTTTTATATTTTTGATGTATAAAAATCTTTCAATTAAAGTTACACTATCAAATTTAAACACTATCCAAATTTTGATCGAAACTCCATTCTGTAATATTATTTATGAATTTTATGAATAAGTTTGGATAGCTGTTTAAAGATCTATATGCTGAACATAATAATATGGAGATCTGATGTACTAGTATGTCTAATCTTTATTATTTTTAAATATTGTATTATAATTTATATCTTTTCTAATTTACAGTATAACATCTCCACTATGTCTGGAATTAGAATCGCATCTAATCATATTATAATCGTGAATATATAATTCATATTCTTCAATATCACTTGTGATATGTGTTACTGTTAATCCTAAAAATAGCGGATATTCCTTTTCAACAAGTAATTCTATCTCTTCATTATGTGTTAAATAACCCTATGCATTAATCATTATTTCAGTTACAGATTTGCATTTACCATATAAAATTAATTTAATTAGTTGCTATATATTGTATTGTATTTTGCTATGATAATTTTGGGCATATATTTTATATATGGAACAATTTTTATCCAACGAACTATGTTCAACATTTAAATTAAAATTTAAGTTTTTATTTGCTCTGCAACAATTTACACAATTATTTTTTCTATCTCATTGTTTTACTAAATACTCTTCTGATCCACATTTTAAACATTTTTTTAATTCCTACATTCACTAGTTTTATAATTATATCCATAGCAGTTATAACAACGGTATATAAATATATCTTCGCATACTTTACACCTATCCCATTCGATATTCAATTTTCCTACATCCAGTAACGTTAAACTTATTCAAAAAAATTATTTATTTATTTTATTTCTAAATAACTTTTATTTTCGTCTTGCATGTATTTTGTTTTTTCGAGTTTTTAACATAAGGAGTGTGATTTCGCAGCCAGTAAGACGCAGATGGAAACTAGTGGGAATTTTTCTTAACAAACAATTTTATAATTATTCATTTTTTAATTCTTTTGAAATTATAATTTTAAAATATATTTTTTTTATGATTAATTTGATATTTAATTCTATTATATTTAACATTATTAACATAAAATTAATTTATGCTCTGATAATATAATTAAAATTTAGGTTATTTCATGTTTTGATTTCAAATATATCAGCGTAATATTATTATACATCAAAAAGTATTTATTTAATATGATGAATAAATTCAGCATTGACTACTGTTAGCAATAATGCAGCAAATTCTTCAGAAGCATAATACGGTTAATAACATTAATGTGCAACATTATATACTAGATACATAAATGATACATTCTTCGTCCATTATCTTGTCAATTGGGATAAATAAAAGAGCTGCAGATAATATTATCTCTTGAATTATTTTTAAAGTTATTTTTAATAAGTAAAATAGTTGCATTAATTAATAAAGTAAAAGCTATAAAAACGTAATCGTTTTTTGATTGTGTGGCCATGATTAGCAATACTACATTTGTTGTCTTGTGAAAGCTACATGTTTCTCACAAGAATAAATAAAATTTATAATTGCATATGAATGGACGGTTTTATGTGTAGCATCTTTCGCGTTTTTCTTAGGTATCTTGATTGCGTAATAAAAGGGACATAAATATTACATTACATTCACGCACAAAGTATTATATTACACACGCACACATCCTTGGCGTGTGCTCCACTCCGGCGGCCGGAATAAATCAAATATTAAGTCTGAAGTTGGTGCTTACGAGCTCGCAGCACAATAAGAAGGAAGCGCGAGGAGGAAGTATAAGTGGGTGAAAATATGAAAAGAATCGTGCGAGGCGGCGTTATTTGCGTTTATTGCGGATTTCCACAGCAGAACGAGCGAGACAGGGCCGGATTACGGGCGGGATATCAAATTTATGAGCGAGCGCTCGGTGACTCTTCTCCGTCGTCCTTCTCCTTCGTTCTTAACAGCCGCGCTGTGCCATGTCATGCCTTCAAACCTTCAAAAGGATGACTGATAACGCTCTGGCTCGATTGCACATTGTGCCGAAAGAGCTGTGTGTGTATCCTCCGCGACGATCGTCGTTATTGTCCTTCACTTCTGTAGACTTCATAGCACCATTATATATTCAAATAAAACGCGCCTGTATTTTAAAGAAATAAATTAAAGTGGCAACGTGCTTTATCGCACAGATTTCATAGTCGATTTGGGTGTGCAAGATTAAGCTAATTGCGGATTCTATTAACATTTTTTTATTTGTTAATTTTAAAATGTGTATTCATGGACAAACAGACTACTGACAAGAGTGATCCAACTTTAGTTTATAAAAAATGTTTTTTAAAAATATATATTTAAGGATATCTTTGATTATAAAAAAAGTTCATAAACTGAAGTTGGATCACGTTTTACATACAAATAAAATAAATAGAAAATAATTTACCAATAATTTAATAAGGCAACTATATGCGCTTGAAAACATATAAATTCTATCCGACAGTGTGCTGAAAAGTCTGAAAGTTTTGCAGGACTTATAGAGATTTTTAACACTTTTGATTTTCCTTAAAAGCGTTAGTAATTAGGTAGGGCTTAAAAACGAAGTTTTAGTTAGTGGCTTAAATAAGTGCTTTCTTAAAAATATACACCAATCTGAATTTAGAGATTTGTATTCCAGTGTGCTATGTAGAAATTTCATTATAAAGCAGAGACGTAATTTGCTACCCCTTGAATATGACTAGAAAAATGCATGCCATTTAATTTAATACTATGTGTCTTAATGAAATCGAAATATAAAAAAGCTGAAATGCCGCCCCTGATTCTAAACCGAAAATTTTCGTTTTATCTCTCAAAGAAAATCTAAAAAAAAACAGTCTCTAATCTATCACGAAAATATTTTTTAAAATATGTTATTTTAGGAAAATCATTCAAGAATACTTTTTCACCGGTAAATATATATTTTTATTAGTGAAAATAGATTTTTTTTGACTGATTTTTCCATACGTAGTTAGATACATATTTTAAACCCAAATTTTACCTGATCGAAGTTCTGAAACTAAGTATAGTTTAAGAACTTTTATTAGGTCAAGTCCAAAGTACAATCTAAGCGAACTCATCTCTCATGGGAAAATTAGCGGAAGAAGAAGTACAGACAGATGCTGCATTTCGCATATTGCTCCATAGTTTGTCACTATGTTATAAAAATATGATAGCTATCCTTACTAATATTAGAGTATTGATATGAGAGTATTGGTTAAAGTATATTTAAACCGAATTTTGGTCAATAGGAGGGCGCAAAAACAATTATCACTTCTCAGAAGTCAAAAATTCACGTCAAAAGCAATAAAATCGTGTTGGCGGCGCCGCAGTGGGAACGCTCGGTAACGAGCGTTCCCACTGCGACGGCGACGGCACGATTTTATTGCTTTTGACGTGAATTTTTGACTTTTGAGAAGAGATAATTGTTTTTTGCGCTCTCCTATTGGACAAAATTCGGTTTAGATGTTCTTAAAATCATTGTTTCTGATTGGGTACAATCGTAAAATAATCCTCAATGTTAAAGTAAGAACATAACTACGCATGAGGAATTTAAATTTAATACAAAAATTGCAATTCTGTCTGGAAAAACAGATACCAACATTATATCGTGGATTGAGGGTTCATGTTCAAGAGTTTTTAATTGTATTTAGTAAAACGTAGTGCTGTCATAAATATGCTATTTAAAAAAAGCTGATTGCAAATAGCTAATCGCGGCAATTTAAGAACATTTCTGATCAAAGTAAGAGCTGAAATTAAAAAAAATGATAATTCCGCATTCGGTTCATCCTTTTTTGATGGTATTTGTATTCTTTGATGTTAATATCGAACGTATATCCGCATCATGTGCTTTAGAGCTAATAGTAGGGTCGTTAAACCAAACTTGGCATTATTATAATTAATCATGAAATGAATAGCTCTCGAACTGACTGTGTTAACGCAAATTGGGTATAGTTTTAATGGCACAATTCTAGGTGTTATAGAGAAAAGGGAAGCCGATCTGCTAAAGACAGAAGGTACGGGACCTCTCTGTGAGGCAGACACTCTGGGGACCAATCGGCTAAGGGCAGCTCCTGCGAACTAAGACGAATCAGCTTCGACTTTTGTCTCCTCTGGTGTAACTTTTGGGAAACAGAATAAGTCCATTTTTTTATTAATGAGTTATCCCTCATCTCGCTGTTTCTTTTTTCCATCTATGTAATAATTGTTGAACGCCTTATTGGGACACGATATGTACTTCTTTAAGATGCTGATAATTTTTTACACTACTGCATAATTACCAGCATTAACTTTGTATTCTAAGTATCGTTCGCAAGAACAGTAGTATTATGTAAATTTTCAATTAGTCTTTTCAAATCGTGCTGATTCTTATAGAATAAAATATAGACATTGCATCGTCTCTTCTTTTTCTACATTTATTTGTATGGACCGCAAGTATATTTATTAAATAAGTAAAAAACAGCTGTATTTTTTAGTAAATATTCACAAAATTATAGCTCGTTAACGTTTTTAGTTTTAAATTTAGCTTAAAAGCAAAGTTGTATTCGAAATTGTAAGTCGCTAAATATAAATCGCATCATCTACAAAAACAAAGCTTAAATGTTTCAATACAGTATTAGTTTTTTATGTATTTTTTAAAACAGATTATTGTCTTTAAAAGTGAATTTATTTAATACTTTTTTAATTAAAAATTAATGATTATTATGATGATTTTTTTTAATTATTTGTAAATTCAATCAATAACAACATATGAGAATTGGCATGTGAAACTATATTCTAAATCTGTAAGAGCTGATTCTTATGTGCATTTAGATATGGATTATTTAAAAAGACATATTAATAAAAGTCCGCTTAAATTGGTATTCGAGAAAATAACTATATTATTATCTAATACAACTTATACAATATATAACGAAATACACCTTTCTTTTACACTGGGAGGATTATCTGAATTGATCAATGTTAAGCTTAGGTTTTTATAATATTTCACATTCTTTCTATTTATTGGTTGTATTATGATATAAAAATATATAAAAAATAAGTGCTGATACATACAATGAAAAATTCACACCGTTTTGGTTAGGTTTTTTTTATTTTTTATTAGTAAAATTGCGTCGACGATAAGCCATAATTAAAGTTCGAGTTGAAATATTTTCTCCGATTAAAAAGGCGATTAGCCAACGCTGAAGCGAACCAAGTTTTTGGCAAAATTTACGTTTAAAACCTGGCACTTATTAATCGATCTCGGCGCAAAGTCCCACGTTAAGTTGTGATATTACTTTCACTTTACGGCCATAAAGTCATATTTCATTCCGACGTCAAATTAAATACAGCCGAAGCTTTACAGTCGCAAAGGGCGTCGATACGTGCGAAAATACGGGAATATGATGACACTCTGAGGACAATTCTCTTTATCGTTTCCAGCTGAAACGCCTTTACAACGTAACATATTTAACCGAGCACCGTTGTGCGTTGATATAATATTTATGATCGCATACCCAACACGCGCGAGAGCGAGAGAACAAAGTTTATTTCTGCGAAACTTTCACCTTTTGCCGAGTCTGACCTTAAGCCACAAAAATATAACGCGAGATATTTTTTTTATATATTTTTTAAAAATATGCGATTCCTGAATAGATTATCTACATCTTACGCGTTGAAAATAAACCCGTATATAAAAATACATTTGCATTTTAGGTGTTAGCTATTTATAATTAGCACCAGATAGTGTCAGTGGAATTTATAAATTTGCGTATTTCCGTTTTATATGTAAATATACAGGTGGCTTACAAATATGTTCATAAAATATGTTATAATTATTATTACAAACTTACTACAATAGAACTTTGCTTTATTAGCATAATTTGTTCCGGAAAAGTTCTTGTATTTTAAAACACTTGTATATCAAAGCAGATTTCTCCATAATAAATAATGAAAAGCTGATTCTTTCCAAAACCCGAAAAAATATTCATATAAATTGATAAATACAAATTACAAGTATATTTTTTAATCTTTAAATTTATTGTAAAATATTTTAATTAAATTTATTTATTATTAATGTAGAAATTACCTTAGTCAATCACTGCATACTTAATACAATCTTTTTATTTCGTGGATATAAACCTGTCCAATGACAATTGCTTTTGCATCCTTTTGAATATTTTGCAAAAATGTGACATTACATTGTCATTGAATAGATTCATGGTTCTCACAGATTCTGGTTCGTTTTTAATTTCTTGAAAAATAAAAATTCTCATTTTCACGATTATCTTAAATTTTTGTGAAAGAATATTATTAAATAAAAAAAATGTAATATACATATAGTATGTGATATTAATAAAATATGTATAAAATATCTTCACTGTTTATTTTTGCAATAGTTTATTGTCAATATTTAAGCATTTAAATTAAATTATGCATAGTAATTAAAATATAAAAAAACTTGCAAAATGGTTAAGCATTTATCATTTATTAAAACATATTTTTAGATGCAATATCTAACACTATCCTCAAAAAGCTTTCTAAAAAGCACATATCATCTAAAGTAGTACACTCTTATTCTATATTTATTTGGAAACTTGATGAAAAAAAAAACTGTGTAGATAGCCCCCATACATTTTTGCAATCTGCTGATTCCCATACAATTCTTAACCACCCTTTTTTATGCAGCAGTATAAAAACTGCAGCGGCTGTAAAACAATAAAAAAATTATAAATTTAATTTTTAACAAAAATAAAGCAAAAAAAATAAAATTTTTGATTTCGCATTTTTGTCGAACAATTATTAGAGATAATAGGGAAAATATGGAAAAAATCTTAAACCTCAAAGTATCTCTGCAAGTATTCTTAAACAGGAAAGATAATTCATTTTGAGTTTATTCTCCGCAGCAAAATATATTATTTTTATAAAATAAACAGTTCATTGCCACGATAAGGATAATGGCTAATAAAAAATGTTTTACTATAAATATGTATTTCATACATCTATTTCATTTTGTTTATTAATAAATTATTACTGTTTCTTATAAAAAATCTCATATTAAATATATAATAAATTAATATATATTGATTTGATGTTAACACAATGTATATATGTGTATTAAGAATAGCCTACAATATATATTTAGAATAAATACTCCGTAATGAAATTAATGCTGAAATTATGATTATATTACAGCTGTTAAAACCTGTATTTTATAAATATACTGAGTTATGTGAAGTTCACATGAAAATATAATGAAACGTTAATTTGATTACGTACAAATTGTTATGATAAAATATAATTTAATACGTTACACCAAATTACATTATCGCTAATAAATTATATTGTTAATTATGAATTTAAAAATTTACGAGTTTAATCTTAATCAATGTGATAAAAAAGGTGTTTGTTATTATAAAAATGGTGTTTAGTACAATTTTTATTTTGTTTAATTTTGTAGTGAACTTCCTTCCTTTAACAATCCATCGGCAAAGGGCGTCATTGTTGGAAAAACTCATGTGAAGTAACGTATCGTTTTCTTTGACGCAAATTGGCTGCATCCTGCCACTGTATAGGTAAAACCGTTTCTTTAAAATTTACTCGGTGTGTATATTGGCAGTGAAGCTCAAACTTTTAATAAATTTTCTATTAAGTACAAAAAAAATATATTTAAATAATAATAAAACATAATTTGCATTATGATGTACTTGCACAATTGTTTATTTAGATTGTATGTGTATATTATTATTAAATAAAGTTTAATTTCCCGAGCCACTGTTGAGAAATCCCTGGAGCAAAACACGTCAACTAACTGAATGCATCCAAGTGTGAGCTCTCCCGCAGGAAATTGTTAAGTACAGAAATGGACTCTGGAACGACTTTTTTGTTGTTTTGCATTCGCAATACTTTAAGGCAGTTTGAGCACTAAAAATGTAGATTGAAGTTATTTTTCATTTAACCCTTAGCTACCATTATATATTTTGTTTTTAAAATAAAATTATGTTTTAAGTAATATACACATAATTAAAATTATATATATGTGTTTAAAAAATGCATCAATTTCTATTTAATAAATAATGGTATGTATCATATTTCATGGACGTTGGAATATTATTAAAGCTCTCAGTTAGCGTATTATTTATATAATGAATAACAAAGTGTGTGTATGTGTGACATGTACGCCTTTGAAAGAAGCTTTTCTTATCCAATGTAAATCTTGTCTTCAGAAATGCTTATCAGATATATATAATTTAATGCAAATCCCAATCGTATACAAATGTATCGTATCAGGTGAGATACGTGACATTTGAAAAGTGCGCACATTTTGCGCAGACGTCGATTATTGATATCTGTACGTTTCTTGTTTGAGTAAAGTCTAATAAATATTACAATAAAAAATAATCTTACAAATATTTATCAATAAATAGTATTTTTAGATATTTACCACAGTGTGTTAAACAAGTCAGATTTTTTATATTATATAATAGTACGATATAATTGCCTATTTGTAGAATAATATGTTACATTAGAGAACTTAATATGAGCTGTAAATACAAAAAATATGTAACTGATTGCTGGATATATATTTGGTTATGTATAGAAAACTGTTATTGACTTAAATTACATTTTTATCAGTAACTGAAATTAAATTGAAGGGTCAACATAGTTATACAATTTAAAATAAAACGAATATAAAACTACGATCAGGAAGCTCAGTTATCAAACAGAAAATTTCATTCACAGAAATAGATTGAATCATCGTCAATTCAAAGCTTCTATTGGAACGATTGAAACCGAGTATTAATAGCGTATGTTATTTTTAGATTAAAAAAACATACTTTAAATTAATAATAAATTCCAAATATTCTTAACACACGAATTTAATTTACAGTATATTGCATTAAATGACATGCATTTTTCTGGCCAAATTCAAGTAGAGAAGCAAATGCTCCCACCTGCCTCACTCCTTAAATAACGTCCTTGCTTAGAATTTACGGCGAAAGCAATAAAATCGTGCCGTAACCGTTGTAGTAGTATATGCTTTCGCAGCCTGAATTGCCATTTTTGTATTTAAATTTATAGTTATGTTCTTCGTGTAACATTAAAAATTTGCGATTTTTTTTAAAAAGGGTTCAGAACCAAATCAAAGGCGTTGATTTAAGGAACAACTAAACCGAATTTTTCACCAATAAGAGAGCGCAAAAACAATTATCCCTTTTCAGAAGTCAAAAGTCCACGTCAAAAGCAATAAAATCGTGCCGTCGCCGTCACAGTGAATTCCCATTGCGACGGCACTGACGTGATTTTATTACTTTTGACGTGAATTTTTGACTTCTGAGAAGAAATAATTGTTTTTGCGCCCTGCTCTTTCTGTAAAGAGAGTGAATCAAAATGCGAATACTGTGAAATACTTTTACGTAATCAGTATATAATATATATTTCCAGTTAATACTTTCCGCATGTATATAGTTAATGAAGAGCAAAAGACAAATGGATCCCTGTGGTACTTTAGAATAAGCATATACTAATCGGTGCGACGATTTCCATAGCTTACATACTGATTTAATTGACTCGAAAGAAAGCTTATAGGTTCGTTCTAGAACTAATGAGTAGTTCATGACAAACTTTGTCAAATGTTTTTTAAAAATCAACCTGGATTTTAGAATCAAAGGATTTTGTCACCGTGTGAAGCTAGTAACCGTAGAACGACGTGGACGAAACCCGTGTTGTTAGTCTTTTAGCGCTTGCTGACTGTGAACAAAATTTGTTTTTACCCTCTCTTCTAAAAAAATATTTTTGTGAAAATGTTTTTCATATAAGGTCTTCTAAAATATTAATAATTATAACTAAATAAAAATTATTAATAATAAGGTCTTCTCGAATAATTATAATTATTAATAAATAAAAAAGAATAAAAATATGTATCAAATTAAGAATTCATTAAACTTTGAAATCACTCAAAAATATTATCATTTAAAAAACTAATATGTACACCCTTAAGGGTGGCTAAACTGCAACTGATGCTATAATAGCTCTTCATGCCTTGTCTTTTCTGGCAATTATTTTGGATATCATGAACTAGACGAGATATCAGATTCTTTCGACCTTGGACACATGAGAGTTCATCTGAATTCGCATTGACTTTTACGACCCACATAAACGTTTTTTAGGTCTAAATAAGATCAACTTTCTGCTTCAAAAAATTTTATTAAAATTCAAGTATCATTCATGACTCACGTGTAAATTGTTAGGGATGAATTTTCAGTCGTTTATATTTTTAAAAACATATCGAAGCTAATTTGATTCAAATTTACTATTTAATTTACATAAATAAAAATGTAGATATTATTATAAAAAAACTATTTATAAAGTTATAGAATTACAGTTATAAATACTGTCCATAATTGAAGTAAAAAAATGATATCGTTAAATTATTTACGTTCCCTTCGACCCTCGGCGATTTCGCGAAACTTAAAATGGCGTGATTGAATTCCGACAAAGCCTTTTTAATGGCGGCCCGTCGAATACGCGCCGTTTGAACCAAGGGGACAGGGAGACGGGTCGGCAGAGACCCCGCGAACATTATCCGGCGAGGTCCGAAGTTACACAAATAAAAATTCATAATGAATAATGAATTCGTTTCGGCCATTTGTTTGCCTTTACGTTTGAGTTGCGAAAGTTTTGCGAAAATCATTTTTCATGCAAAATTTATGAGCGCGAATCTCTCGCCGCAGGGGGCAACTTGCAAAGGCGAGCTTTCACGTGGAACAGTGGTGGGGGCTGGAAATTACTTTAATAATACTTTATTACGTATTATATATTATACGCGTGTGGTATTTCAAAAACAAACTTTGTTATGTAAAGCAGTTATTTAGAACATATTTAAAGCCGCGATAATGCTGCGTGCTACTCGCGAGATGAGAGGAAAAATCGCGAATACCCCGCGGATCAATTATGAACTTTGCCGGAATCAGAAAGTATTACAAAAGAGCTTTTAAGACACTTTCGCGAATCGCTTACAATTTATTTTCAAAATAATAACTTGAATCCGAATTCAATTAAAGTCTTAGGGTCGCCGTTGTAAATTTGACTTTTTTGGGACTTGAAAGCCTTCGACGACTTCGATTGAGTACATTTTGACACAAAAGCGTTTTACATAAATTTCATTATGAAATCCTATGCTTAAGTTACGCTGAATTCTCTGACAAATATTTTTTTGTAATAGAGTACGCACTTAGTACGTGATCCCATATATCACCCTCGAATAAAAAGTTAGTATCTAATAATTTATGACTCAAAAGCCTCGAGCTCTCTTGTTTTTAAATTTATGTTTAGTTTATTTTTATTTTGACTACATTTCAAATTATAAACTTTTTTCAAATATTATCAAAAATGTGAGGTAAAAGTTTTCATGAACATATGTAATAAATTAATAGTATTACATGGCAAAGTAACCTAACTTTCATAACATAGAATATTTAAAAAAAAAATTTATAAAATTGTCACAAATTAAATCGCCTTTAAAATATTGAATATTTTAATTTTATTTATTATATATTTTTAAAATACTACGTTAAAAAAATTTCGGCAGTTTATGTATTTTTTTAATTTTTGTAACAATTGCTGTGTATATACAATAGTAACGTCACTTACTTTTAGGCTGTAATCTAGTGTTGCTATTATGAATCAAACAAATCTTAGTAAATAAATGATTGTCTATTTGATATTATAAAAAAATAAAATATTATAGTTAGAATCATTAAATAACAATAGTGATGTAAGGGTCCTATATGTACAACGAGTATACCTAGAACTTTCTCCGAAGGCAACTTCATAATAATTAATGCGGATATTTTCTTAATTGTACAATCAAAAACTTTAAATGGTTGCCTATATCAAAAAACGATTAGTGACGCCGTGCGACTAATGATTTGATCCCTAATCTACTCCCAAAACTGCCACCAAGTTTTGCAATTAAGGCGGAAGGGACATCCCCATAGAAACGTAATTCCACCCACGGGTGTCGCTAGACCTTTCAGAGCTTTTTCAATATCAGCCCCTATGTACACTGTACGTATATAAAATAAATACAAATATTTGCTTCATAAAAAGTTTCTCATGGTGAATTTAATCTATTAGACTCTTAAATAATATGTCACATTTTTCTATGAAAAATATTCTTTGTCTTTTAAGTATATTAAATAGTAATAACAATTTTTTAAGATAATATAGTATATATATATATATATATATATATATATATATATATATATATATATATATATATATATATATATAATGTATGTATTGATTAATAACATGTCTTTCAATAAACAAATAGTATTTGAAATGCAAATGTATGTGCAAACTAATCTGCAATGACCGATTCGCTGGATGAATTTACGATTCTCGTCTGTTCATTCTAGAAAATAACTTTTTTGTTCCTTCCAGAATCATTTCACGTTGTGATAAAATATAGTAATTTTGTGGGTCAAATTATGCACTTGTGAATGTGCCCAATTATTATACCCATAGCCACATTTTATGTAAAAATAACAATATTAGATGTGAATTTTTTAAAAATATTTTACTGTTACTTTTCTTAACTAAATTAAATTAGCTTCGCTGTTAGTTGAACCAGATTTTCAAGCACTTTCTTTTAATAAATTATATACTAGGAATAAAATTCAATTATAGTTTTAAGCTCCCGATCGTAGTCGCAAATGGGGGGTGGGGTTTGTCGGAATAATGAAGCACAGTTTGTTGTTCGAATCGCGTGAGATTCGATCCGTTCGATCGAATCTAGCCAAAGCTACCGTTTCGGCACTAAGAGGTCTCGTTACCTTGCAATTACCAAAATCCACAAGTGGCGGTATGGGTGAGACGAAAATACATACGTACCCACACCACAGCAACGTTTTGCGATAAGGTTTTTATACCCTGTAATCATTTTCGGTTCAAACGCCACTTGGCTAAGCCACGAATTTCAATTTCGCCGATTTGCATATCACAGTGGCACGTACGACGGCGTTTCCGCTTTGGAAATGTGAGGAAGAAAAAATTATACAGACACACACGCGCGTTTATACGTTTAAATATACTGCACGTGAGTATGTGTGTGTGTGTGTGTGTGCATATATGTAATATAGATATCTCGTATCCACTTTTCGAGAATCTCTTAAGCCAAACGAATTTTGTAACGCGCGTGCCCGGTGGCAAATCTCCAAAATTATTATTGACATCGATGTCTAAAAATTGTAAATTTAATAGCCTAACAAATAAACTAACGTATATAAGGATAACAATCAATGGTGGAACTACGTGGTGTCAGCCACGATGAAAAAAAAAATATATTCACACTATGCTCAAATTGAATCTATAATCTTTAAGATAATCCCAAGATAAATGTGTTTTATAAATAGAAGCAACAAATCTTTTTTAATGTTAATTTTTATTTTAATGATTCAAAATGTAAGTTCCTTAAAAAATAACCTTGTCCCACGTCTCGGTAATTTTTTAGCGTAAAAATTCGATAGACCCCTTATCACATTGTCTATCTAGAAAGTGCTGCATCGTTCAAAATAAATGGTAGTCGAAAGGAGCAAAGTCTGAAGAATAAGGTGGATGACATAAAACCTTTCAGCAAAAATTTTTGATGTTATCGATTCGTTACATGGGGACGCATATTGTCTTGTTGTAAGACTCATCGATTTCTGTTGACAAGTGCAGACCTATTTTCTACTTTCATATGCAAAGGACCCAGCTGATCACCATTGACAGTTTAATGGTTTTAGAAGCTCTATAACTCATGATGGAATTGATATTGTGGGAAAAAAATGTTGCGATAACCTAGAAATTTGACACATTAACTGCAAATTTTATTGCTCCATAATAAAAAAGTTGTTTTAACAAACATATTTAGTTCTTTATAGTAACGCAAATAAGGCATGCAATTTAGTTGCGAAAATTATAGAAAAATATTTGTTTCAGTAAATCCTCGTATATTATGTAATAAATGATACTGCATTTTTGATAATTAGGTATTACATTAAAAAGTGTGATTTGATTTTTTCTTGCTGAAAAATTGTGCATTTTAATACTTTTCATAAACCTCAAGTTTGCCGAACACTGATTTAATTTATTAAAACCATTTTTCTTGTGCAAAAAATTTACCTAGTTTATTATATAGTACAGATATTCATACACATGATCTTTAATATCCATAGATAACGTAGTTTTGTTGTTAAAATACCTGTTATTTTTATTTTTTTTATATTAATTGAAAAAAGCATTTTTATTAAAAATTAAAAGTTTGCATATTTACATAAAGCTGATTAAAATCAAAAACCTTTCTTTAAATTGATTCAAAATTTCTACCTGAAATATTAAAAAGTTAATTTTCTGTAGCTATGCTATTCAATACGACTATTTGATTTTAAAAATAGGTTTTTATTGTCCTTAGTAAATCAGAATAACGACACCATTATTTTGTCTAATTATGCCAGTTAAAAAAAAACTATGGCTAGTTACCCAGTACATGCTTGAATAATATCATTTATATGTATAAATTGAGCAGAAATAATGATTCACTTTTTTCATGTATTATACAATCACTGTAAATTTACCTGTGTTTGTATTACGCGCTATTTAAAAACATTGATTCCTAGAAGTAATATTTTCATATTATTGTTTTTATATATGGGATTAATGTAGCTGTGTAAAGGAGTATAATTATTTTTATTGTATAATGAAAATGCTAATATATTAAGATAACCTTTAAAAAAAAACTGTAATTATGAATGCTTATTTTTCATACCAACAGTAATCAGCTGTAATGCTGGCATTTCATTTTTTATAAAAGCAATGTTCAATGATGGGTTTATTTTGATTAAATTTCTCTCTTAATTCGTCGCTTACAGCCACAATTTTACCCAGAAAGAGAATGAAAAAATAATCGTTTGTGCCAACTTTGCACCCAATTTGTAACAAATCTGTTTTAGTTGATTAAATCAACACAGTTAACTATAGATTGAGAGATCAATTTCTAAATTTGCATGTGGTTAGTTGAACAGTAGTGAGATGATTTTAGAACTCTTTACCATATAATACATTGCATATTTGTTGATCAACAAAAATACCTTTCTTCAACGTGGCGTCAAAAAATCAGGGAAATTTTGACGTGTAATATTAAAATGTAAATCCATTTTTACCTAACGCTTTTACGATTTTTTTATAAGAACAAGTTTTATGTGCGATATTAATGAAACTCTTAGGTAATATATTCCTCTTTTAATGCTCATGCATTGCTGATATTCTATAAACATAAAAATCTGCATTGACGCAAAAACTTTTAAGCTATAATACAGCCATAATATTTTCATTTAAAACTATTTTATCATCGAATATAAAAAGGCATGTATTGTATAATTCTTTCATATTGAAAAACTGTCCTAAAATTGCATTAAAAAAAATAAAAAACTGAGGTTTTCATTTATTTATTTTTAAATAAGAGATCATTGTTGATGTGTAAATTCTATTGTATCGTTTGTGCGCCAAAACCTATGATGGTTGCTTTGATTAATTAAGTACATTAAGCTTATTTTGTTATATTGAATACGGTTTCTTTTTTCGTCGTAATTTTTATCGTTAACATTGACATAGGAGCAATAGTGGAGTAGGAACTAAAACGTCAGCTATTTAAAAATACAGTGTTTGCCTTTACTTAAAAAATCTTTAAAATCAAGTGATATGGAATGAGCAAACTGTTATAGATCTTTTTTCTGTAACCACAATTCGGTCCGCGTGCTGGGAATAGATTTAACATTTTTTAATCCTAGTTAAATCAATAGGTAATTTGAAAGCAAAGCAAACGATTTCAAAAGATTTACTATACCTTCATCTAGTACTTTTTTCTACTCTCAACGCGTATAAATCCATGTTTTTTGAATAACAAGTACACTTTGCGAAATAGCAAATATTTTATATAATAAAAAGTTAAGAGAAAAATAGTAACAGTATGGTGTATTTTAAAGACTTGTGCAGTTATATGTTATTAAGTTTTTATTATAATAAATTGAAATTATATTTTTTTTAAATATAGAACGGGCTAAGGATTAATTGGAGAAAAATATGAGGCTTGTGAACAAGGTTCTCAAAAGATTATTTACCAGCAGGTACTTTGTGAAATATATCTCAAACTATCACGTGTTATTGAACCCGTTGTGTTCACAGTGAACCTAAATGTCGTCAGTTGCGTATCTTTTTTATCATAAATGGAAGCTGAATATCCTTAGTTGCTCTACCATACAGCAGTTCAATGGCTCAGTTATGGTAATGTTTAGTTGAATTTTTTTAAAACAAGAAGAAGAATTGATTTTTTTCTAAAGAAAAAACCCGCCTTTAGCTATTATTATCGAATACTAAATGGCTTTGGATATTCTGTCTGTGCTGCAAATATCATAGAATTTCTTTATGAATTTGACTTAAAAGTACAATCAAAACAGTGCTCATATATAAAACTAACATTGCGGTTATCTTTCGACGACAAATGGCATTGATTGAGTCATTAAAATAAATATTTTTTTTTTACAAAAAATTGCGGCGGATTAATTTTTTTGTGCTCAAACTGCAGTCCTAGCAGCGATTTTTGTTTCTTGATACAAGTGCAAAATATTTTTTAATTTTTAAAAATCCATTTTCACTTTACCTTAAATTAAAAGTGATTAATCAGCAAAAATATTATATGCTTAAAGACAAATTCTAAGAAAACATTTTTTATAGTCCTCTAAATGTGTTTTTCAGGTGACGATACAGTCAATTAGGATCATAAGTTTGGAAATATATTTGTATTATGCATTAAATATGTAAAAATACATTTTTAAATATGTACAAAAAATGATAATTACAGATGACCATTTATAATAAATTTTGATGGTAAAAAGTGACGAATAAGAACCCTAGTGTGATAAAATGCTATATTAAATAAAGCTTATTACTAAAGATCAAGTGCGTACGGTGAGATACATTCTCTTTCGCTCGCTCGCGTGTTAAGCGACGAGAGTGAGCGAGAGATAAGGGTGTGCGTTACTTGCGTTCTGCACGCCTACTTCTTCTTGCTCACTCGTCACTTAGCACGCGAGCGAGCGAAAAGGAATGTATCTCACCGTACGTGCCTGCTAAAGATACGCATTTTGAACAATTTGCGATAAATGCCAAAATTCATAATAAATTGGAATAAATAAAATACGCGGAGAGATACTTAAATTGTAAATTATAAAGCAAATTACGTTTTTTTAAATTAAATTTTGCTTTTTGGCCACTTAAGCTTAAAATATTTCTGATCCGGATTTTCAGCCTTTTAAAAAAAAGTTTGTCAACCGTTGGTCTAAATGGTCTTGGTATTGAAATATTTATTATTTCACATATGAAATTGACTTTAATGTTCTTAAGAGAAAATATTTTTTTTAAATTATTTAACACAAAAAAATTAGCATTCTAAATTTGTAGTGTCCTCTGAAAAATACTAAACATCAGGTATTTTCATGTTCCAAATAAGATTAAATACTTCGTCAATATTATGATTAATAAATGTATATATAATATAAATATATTTTTATTCAGTAATAAATGTATTTTTATTAAATTACAGAATGTGTTTTACTATCCTCTAATGTTTGAAATTTTCAATTTTGAAGTCTTTAATACAAGTTTTATTAATCTAAATTCAACGTTTACAAATTACCATTATTTTCCCATGCTTTCTCTTATTGTTAATGTAAACGTGTGTCGAGTAAATAGCGCGCCCCGGTGGCACGCGTGTCTTTGTACGCAAATAGGGGTGTGTGTGCAGGGCTTGCCCCATTTTCCCTGGTTGAAATAATAATGTTCCCAGAGATTAGCCAAAGGACTTGAAGAGCAAAGTAAGCGTGTTGAGCACGCCTCGCTACCACTTTACCGAGCACGAGCACGCGATGCAGTAGCCACTCGTGCAACTAAGCCACTTTGTGGTCCCGATGCAGAAATACGTGGGGGTCAGCCGACCAATAAAACATAAAACCTCTTGACTTTCTTTAAAATCCATACATAGATTAGTACAATAGAATCTGTAAATAATTTATTTAAAAAAATCATGTACGAGCGAATACAAAAATTAAATTAAAAAAAGCGCAAGCAGCATTCATTCTTATTTTCTAATATTTTTCTAAGTTTCTAATATTTGCCACTTTTGTCTTAATTTTATCATAAGATTATAGAATTTTCAAAGATTTTGTGATATCCACAAATAAAATAAGCTGGATAAATAAGGGTCTGGTAGTTATTTGTATAAAATAGAGCTCTTCATAATGTACTACATTTTACTTCTCAAAATATCTAACAAAAATAGTTAAGTAAAAGGTTATGCTTAGGAATTTAAAATAAATACTGCTAAATAGCAGTATTATTAGTATATTTTTTTTACATATAGAAATACAGTCAAATATTACGTAGAATATTTATAATAAGATATAAAACTACTTATTCAAGTTCTGAGCTTAGTATGAAAAAGTCATGCTGCAGAAAATACTATTAAAGATTTTATAAACGTAGGTGGAATCATCTTGAATGCTTTTAGTTGTTTTTTTACCTTTTATCTTTAATTTAAAATTTTTGAGCTCTTTATTAATATATTTTTTACTTTTTTTTTACCAATAATCAAATATGACTTTGAGAGTGCTATGTATATGTTTGTATGTTTCAATAGATATGTAGTCAGAAGTAGGCCAAAATTAAGATCTAACATTTAAGTTATGCAGTTTTTAAAGAAAAGCCACGAAATTCTTTAAAAATTTACTTATATTCTATTTGCATTAACACAGTCAGTTCGAGAGTTATCCATTTCATCATTATTCACAATTGAGAAAGAGATGGCAAGTCAAAAATACTGAGCTTGTTTTGGCATTTTATTCTAAAATGTTTAATCTAATTTATTAAATTCATTAGATTTATAAGATATTAGTCAATATAAAGTATTTTTAATTAAACAATTTATCTTTTTTTTAATGTATATATATTTACAAAAATATTAGGATACAATAACAATCAAATGAACAAAATCAAACATAACAATAACAACGGAGTGACGCGCATATCTTTGGGTTTAGTGTCCCTTCTTGTATCCCCACTTTTTGTGGTCCTCGTGACCTCCCTTCTTGCCGAAGTCAGAGTGATGAGACCAATGATCGTCATGTCCTCCAGCTCCCTTGTGTCCTTTGTGATCGTGGTGGTGGGATCCCTTCTCATGATGACCTTTCTTGCCCTTTTCGCCATGATGGTGAGCGCTCTTGTGGTGACCTCCCTTGTGCGATCCTCCCTTCTTGTGTCCATGCGACTCATGGAATCCTCCGTGTTTTTCGTGATGTCCAGCATCATGGTGTTCATCGAAGAATTTCTTATTTTTCTTGAATTCGTCTAATTTGTGGATCTCATGCTTGCCTTTGGTCGAGTGTCCCTTTTTGTAAGATCCTTTCTCGTCGTAACTGTGTCCCTTCTTTCCCTTTTCTCCCTTGTGGTGTTCGCCGAAGTATCCTCCTTCATCATGATGAGACTTCTTATGACCGCCGTGATCGGAATATTGTCCTTTATGGCCTTCTTTATCGTGATGGCCCTTTGATCCTTTCTCGTGATGGTGGTGTCCTTTGTAACCCTTGTCACCTTTATCTCCGTGACTCGAGTGATGATCGGCATGGTGCTCCTTTCCACCGCCCTTCTTCCAGTGGTGACCATGGCTAGCGGCTACTTCTTGATCGGCTTCACGCTTATCTCTCGAGATCTCTCTAGTAGATACAGCCACGAACAAAACAGCAGCAAGTAAGAAAATAGGCAAAACTCCTCTAGGAAGGATCGCCATTTTGATAAACTACTAATGTATTTATACACTTGGTAAATGTGTTTCTTCCAGAGAAGCTGTCGTATGACTGATACTTGGAAAGACAACGAACTGCCTTTTTATACTAATATCAATTTACTGTCGAACTTTTTAGTTCTATTGTTCTTAGGCAATACTTTTGAGATTACAGATTTGCTTTCGTATCCGACACCCGCAATCTCAATCGTTCTACCGTGAAGTCAGAGCATATCGTAAAAAATAGATGTATTATGGAACGTTCAATGGGCACGTCGATTGACCAACTTTTGATTTTTTCGTTGCCATGTTGCCCAGCGCAATCGGTGGACCATTTTATAGTTATAAAAAGTTATGGACTCGCTGATTTGCAACCGCGCCGTTGCTTTTTGGCTGCATAGATCGCTAACCGTGTGAAATATCGCAATTGCATGCAAAATTTGTTGGTTTGTAATAATGCAATTGAACGAATTTTCAATGCTAAACGATAAATTATTGCACAAAAGTTTTTTCATTTACACTAATAAAAAATCACGTCTACTGAGTTGAAAATTATACAATAATTACTTAGAGAGCTACTACATACCGAATACTATAATAATTCAATTTATTCGATACAACTCATAACATAAAGATAAAGTTAGATCTTTCCATATGTCGTTCAGTCATATGTATTTCTCACGGTAAGTGATTTACTTTATAAATGTTACCGTTATATAACTTGCCTATATAATGCAAAGGTGAATCGATAATATTTTCTTAAGATTGTTTTCATCGAAAAAATAATTTAATTATAAGAAAATATCTTTCATCACATATGTTTTTGGTGATTAAAAAAAACTTTTTTGAGTAGCTTTAATTATAAATAATTCATCATTATATTTTATCACATTTCATAATCTATTTTTATGGAATGTGATTTGTTTGTCACATTTTTATGAAATGTGTAAATCACAGATCCCTAGCGTGATTATTTCCGTGTCTATAAATGAGAATGAAGTCAAAAAAAGGTTATGCATGAACAATTATGAAAAAAACTTTTTTATCATTATTATTCTCAATGCTATCCAATATAAGCTTCCACAATTGAACAAAATGTACATAGATAAATGGCAGAATTTGTCTCGACTTTTGTACAAATAAGTCTAGATCTTCATCTATAATAGACAGCTGTCCCTTCTCGTTTATTTTTAGTCATGTCTTTCGTACATCTGTGCTGTTGTGCGTGTATTGAATGAAATTTGCATTTGGCACAGGAAACAAAAAGAGGGAAATGCGTCACCCGCACGAAAAAAAGTAGTAGATTGAATAAAATCATCATAAAAGCCTTCATCATAGAATCGCGGCGGACAAGATAAAAGGGCGAAGGTCTCGCGAGTGGATATTGCGCCAACTTTGCAGCCGTAAAATGTATTGAAAGCCTTGAAACGAGGCTGGGGTGGCCAATAAAGCTTTGCCCAAACCGCTTGTGTGTTGAACTTGAAGTTTTCAAACTAAATTAACTTGGGGATAGCTGGATAGCTTTGAACCGACGCGACGCCGACGTCACGTGTTACGAGTACATACATGCGTACTAGGAACACTTAGGTTTTATTAGGTCCACACTGCTCTCTGGTAGCGCTTCCTAACCACTTTTTACTTACACGCTTCATTCTGGTCGAAATTTAATTAATACACTCGGCGGAGCGGGATAAGATCGAATCTGAAGCCGCGGTGGGTTTGTAGATTAATGTTTGGGGTTTAGCTTTCAATAGTGTTTAGGCGTAACACGTGTTTGGGGGATAGTTTGTTCGGCGTTAATTAATATTTACCCACAGAATTAATTAATTAAAGAAAAAATATTCATGTCCCACTTAAATCACAGAAGCAAAATAAAAATAAAACAAAACTTTGGTCTAAAAGGTTTGCCACCATTGCGGCCTTTAGACCAAAAGTAGTGCGTTAAAAATAAAATTTTAATTGTAATATATAAACCAATTATATTACACATTTAATAATTATGGCACATCTTTTTATTGAGGAATCGTTTGTTTAAATAAGTATTTTCTAACGTAATAATAACGCACATGTCGCTGTTTATACAATAAAAATATCGATTTTTGGAGGCTATGAGGTCCGAATATATACAAATTAAAATATCTCTAATAATCAAATTTATTATGATAAAATCTTGTTACTGCGTCGTAAAAATCTCATAGTCACCTCGAAGCTTGAATGTAATCACTTAGATCTACCAGATCTAACGGCCGAAGCAAAATCTGACGCTTCGGACTTCGAAGGTCGTCTAAGTCGATTCAGTGTGGCTCTAATTAATTCTAGTTTGAGATGAACTCTCGTTTATCTTAAGTCCAAAACGAGGTTCTAGTTTTGAGAGCAGAATCAAAGTAAAGAATAATGACAGTGTTGTGACTTATGTATGATCGGGAAAATATAAGGTGATCAATCCCTTAATGTTTTCTTAATAATGTAGCGATAAATTAATAATGGATTTAGCAGACTAAAGTCCATTTTTACCTCGGGACCAGATTTTATTCCAGACTACATTCTGAAAGGATGCAAGTCTGGTATTTTACAGCCTCTAAAATTTATATTTAATTTAATTTTGAGATCCTCTTGTTTTCCAGAATTGTGGAAATGTTCAAAAGTCACTCCGATTCATAAAAAGGGTCCCAAATCTCAGATTGACAATTACAGACCAATAGCTTTGATCTCATCACCTGCAAAATTATTTGAAATTGTTTTGCATAAATACATTTTTAATCATTGCAGGTGTATGCTTCTCAACCAACAACATGGTTTTCGTAAATCTCGATCCACTGTCACTAATCTAATGGTTTTGTCTAACTATGTTTCAAAATCATTGGACTCTGGTGTACAAGTCGACGTCGTATACCCAGATTTTGAAAAAGCATTTGATAAAGTTAACCATGCTTTACTTGTAAAAAAGTTATCTAATTTCGGGTTTTCTGAAGATCTCATAAATCTATTCTCAAATTACTTGACCAATAGATATCAATTCGTCAAGTATAATAACTCTTTTTCAGAACGATATAAGACCCCTACTGGAGTACCTCAAGGATCCAATTTGGGTCCATTGTTGTTTTTATTGTTCATTAATGACATAGAAACAGCAATAGAGCATTCAGATTTTTTATTATATGCAGATGACTTGAAAATTTACAAGAAAATGCATTCGATTTCTGATTCCCTCGACCTACAGGAGGATCTCAACTCTATATGGAAATGGGCTTGCTATAACCAATTGCCTTTCAGTGTAAAGAAATGTCACACAATTTCATTTTAAAGGTCATTAACGCCGGCAAAATATTCATACCATCTAGGCGGATATTTTCTGGAAAGGTTTTCTTCAACTAAGGATTTAGGAGTGACTTTCGAAGAACGTTGGAAATTTAGCCAGCACATTGCAGAGACTCATAGCAAATCCTTAAAAATGCTCGGTTTTATCTTGAGAAATGCGCGTTACTTCAGGAATACTTTAGTATTGCGCACTCTTTATGATACTCTAGTCCGCAGCATACTAGAAGCTAGCTCCATCATTTGGATCCCAGGCGTAATGAATCAATGTAATGAATTGAAGCTGGAAAAAGTACAACGTAAATTTCTTCGATATTTATACTTGAAGGAATACGGGTATTATCCGTTCTTGTTTCCCAGTGATTTTATTTTGGGAGCCCTGGGATACGTTTCTTTGTCGACTCGCAGAAGTGTTTATGTAATTAAACACTTCTGGAAATTGCTCAAGGGCATCGTAGACAATCCTTCAGTGCTCGAGCAGCTTCAAATGTGGGCTCCTGAAGGTGGTTATAGTTCTCGGTCGCGTCCACTATTCTTGCCTGTTAAGTCTAGAACTGGAGCACTTGCCAACTCTTCTCTGGCCAAGGCTATTTATCTGCTCAATTCTGTCCATAGAAATATTGACATTTTCTCTTGCACATATGGAGTTTTGGTTCAGTTCGTATGGGACAATGCACACCTGTTGAGGTGATTTGTGTCTGTTGTTTTGTCTTGTTTATATTTTTATGTATTATGATGTATTAGTACTTTTGACTATCGTGACGCATTGGGTTTGCCTGTCAGGTCACGATGGTTATAATTTTAATAAATAAATAAATCAGATCTTTGTTTTATCAAACAAATATATTCATATACAAATATTTTCTATACCAGGTGTTACGAACCTTTTTATTTCTGAAAGCCGCATTAATTTAACTGATTCAACATAAAGCCGCACTCACACTCAAGAAAACAATGACACCCCTCCTCCTAAAATGAATATTTATAAAATCTGTTAGTTATAAATTCATATTTATTGTTAAAAAACAGAATACTGAAAATCACAGGAATGTTATACATATTAATGTACGGAACATTTTGTAACCAATCCAATTTAATCTTATTTTTGTCTTAATTTTTAAACTCCCTCTCAACAAGATATCAACAAGAAACATAGTATAGAAACATGTACAATTTAATAACTCAGCTTTTCTTTCACATGTAATTTTATCAATGCATAATAAAACGTGCTGCAACTAGTATAATATTTTAAATTAAATGTATATCATTAAGTTTTATATTGATTAGTGAAACAGTTAATTATTTTTTTTAAATTTGACAAATAGAAGTTTAGTGTTTTAAGGGGTTTTTTATATATAAAAAATACAAAAAGGTTAAAATAATATAAAATAAATATCAATTACCCTTGTTAGTTATAAATAACAACACACATTTATCACTGCCGTCTTGATTTGTTCTTTTTAAGACTGAGGTTGAATAAAAATCACTTTAAGTCAAAGACCATATATATGCATACTCAATAAATCACATTTATATACAGATTTTTAAAATTCATCTGCGAGTTTGAAATCACGTTTTCAATGAATCTTCAATAAAATACGCCGTTATGTTCCAGTGGTTAAATTACGTTGTAATAAGGCAGAGCAATCATGCAGCCAGTTCTCTCTCGCTTCAGCCGACACCCTCCACGAGCCTCCCTTGACCTTTTGAATTATTCATAGAGTGTCGCGGCTAATCGCTCCCAATACGTAAAGCCCTCCTCCACGTAGCAATATAAAATGGCCCGCTTGTCGTATCACCCTAATTGCCCACTGATGTCTTGCAAGAACGGATCGGCTCCTAGTTTCGACAAACTTCAATCTACGCCGTCCGAAAGTTTTTGTCCAAACTTTGTCCCATGGGTCACAAAAAATACCGCTACAGACTTGCTTCAATCACGAAGAGTAACTTTACTATGCGTTAATATTTAATTCGATCAATCACTTTGAAATAATTGCCACTAAATTAATGATAAAAAAGTGTAAAAAAATATTATTAAGATATTAAAAAATGTATTATATACATCACTTAAAAATATATAAAACAATAATAATAAAGTGCCTTGACACAAATGTGTGTTCACAGTCATCCAGGGTTTAGATCTTTCAGGATTGTCACGGTGTGGCTCAAAATGCGTAGTCTAGGGTTGGTCGTCGAAAGTAGCTCGGGTGGATTTAAGTTGAAATTTGAACTCGTCGATCTTTAGTCAAGTATTTGAACCCGAATGAATATTCTGATGATATATGCATTATTTAGAACATTGGAACTATCATGCTCTCGTACCCATAAAATGATTCGTAAAAAATAGTGCGTGTATATTAATACCCGTGTATATATAAATAAATACATAAAAAAAAATTTAAATGTATTTAAAAAAAAATACTGTTAACTCTTTTACGAGTATCCGAATGCATTGCAGCTGTTTTTTTATTATTTATTTGATTTTTACGATCGTGTAACTATAACTTGGCGTACCCACGAGTCCCCTGGAGTACCCGTAACAAGACGAGGGAGGAGAAGTTTCTGGGGCTCATTCTTCTTAAGGGGCCCGACTCTGAAAATAATCATAGCAATGATACATATATAAAAAACATAGAAACCGACCCCAAATAATGAATCTAAACTAAGGACCTAGAAATTGGGTGCTTTTGAAGGTAATGTTCCGCTCCGTTTATTTCTTGTACGTATAAAAAGAGCTGAAGGAACTTATACCTGAAATACATCAAACAACTGTAGTTTAGCCACTGTATTTTCAAAATAAACATTATTATTCAAAGGGACAGACTTTAGTTTTTTGACGCGACTCCGTTTGTGCTAAAATTTGCTTACAAATTATTGTTGAACGTTTAAAAAATATTAGATGAGAGAAAATATTCAACGAATGTAAATTAGTAGCAGTAAATTTATGTAAAATAATTTATTGTCTATACAAATATACTTAATAAAAAAATAATTATTAGCTTATGAGATAAGCCTTAAGCAATAATAAAGGATCAGTACATCATAACATTCTGTGAATTTCGGTCGTAGTAGATACGGCCTATAAACATTCTATTCAAAAATGTTTTTCGAAGACGTAAAAATATTTTTTTGTTGATATGGAGCGTCTTATTGTCTCGCATTTAAGAATATGCATTTTAATAACCAACTTTAGGTTAAGGCTCTACATTTTCCTGTCACAAATGACACCCCTGTTTTTTGGGGAAGTTAGGTTTTTGTGAAGAAATTTTATGTACGATATTATATTTAACATTTTAAATTTATGGTACACTTAGAGGTTCGGTTGAGTAGCAGATCGAAAAAGTAGCTAATGTTTGTCGGTTAACTGTTAGCAAATGGATAATAAATATAAATCAGAAAATACTTTTTTTTAAACAAAATAAAGGAGTATGAATTTAGGAGCGGCACAAGTCGCTCCAAAACGATAAAAACTATTCTAGACACAAGCTAAAGATATCGCAAAATCCATAACCCCAATATATTTTAGATAACATGTTTTTAAAATATTTTTTTTGTCATTATTTCTTTCCAAGAAAATTTTTAATGATCTGTCGAATCCAATTTGAGGAATAAAAAAATCGTGGAAACGCTTAAAGTCGTTCGCTTACAGCTTTGCTGATATTTACAAAAATCCTATAATGTAAAGATCAACATATCTACGAATAGGAAATAAAATGACTTAAATTTGAAATACTTATTGAAACTTTCTTGAGAAAATAGCAATTTATGAAAATATATTCTAAATATTTGCAACCTGGCTTTTAACTTAATAATTTTTAATGGAAAGAGTTTTCTTTAATTACAGTTTTAGGGCTAGTTCAGACACGGCAGATAGGTATGAACGAATATGAAGATGCTAATGTAAATAAGCTAAATGCGGATTCTGCCGTGTCTGAACTAGCCCTTGATACATAATTTGTGTTTTGCTTTATGATATTATTTACATTATAAGATAATTATACAACTAAGTTTGTTGTTTTATATTTTTAGAAAGGTGGGAAGTTCCGTAACTGGTAATTCAAAGACCGTCATAACTAATTTTAGTATCAAGTCACCCGCGGGGCTTTAAGTTTGGCTATTCCTGCTTTATTTGCTTATTCTGTGTATTGTAAAATTTAATTCCGTACATAAAGGGACAAATAAATCTCTAATTCAATTTTAACAGCAAAATTTTTAAGTTTGATATAGCTTCCGGATTTGATAAATTGTTTTTAATTTAATCTTTAGTGAGGTTAATTTTGATCATGCGATTTTATTACATTGTAATAGAAAAACATTTATGTAAAAATTATAAACTAAATAATTTTGATAAAATGTTGTAGATGTTTTGTAATAATGTAAAAAAGGGTTTTTTCAACTTTTTCTACCACGAAAAACTTCTGTTTTAGTATCTCTCAGATAATTCAAAGTCGGAAGTACTTCAGCAAGGTTTATTTTAGAAGAGAATTTTGAATGTATTTTTTTATAATAAAAAAAATTATTTACATAAACTTTAAAATTTACAATATAAACTGGAACTTTTTTTGGATTTTTTTATGGCAATGTTGCATGATAAATCATATGCGAGTTATTTGAGCTTAAAATATAATACCACGAAATGGTTTTCCCTCAATAGCGATTCCTAATGTTTTAATTAATTTTCAATAAGAGATTTGTGTTATCACAATCGTTTTAAATATATTTCAAAAGTCACGTCTATGTAGTTGATAATTTATTCACAATAATTAAAACTTATAAGTCAACACCGTGCTATTTGAGCGTCAAAGCGAGTAATGAAAAGGGTATGAGGCAAGGCTCGTGTGTCAAATCTAGTTTTCTAGGAAAATTGTCGAGGGTGCCAGGCCGCAGACAGACACCCTTCCAAAAGAAATATATATTGAAGAAAGTGTGTTGCGGCATATGGCGGCATTCCCAGGCGGAGCATGACGCGGACACAGAAAACAAATTTTACAACTGCAGACGCTCTCTCATGTCGTCGGGTAAAGAAGAAGAAAATTTTACATGTATTCGGGGAGAAACTTTTGTGCGAGTCATATCCACACATAGACACACGCAAAATTTCTACGATGGAATTATCATATTCTTTAATAAAATAACGCGTAAAAAAGTTTCCAGTTTGTTTGTGTGAAATAAAGACAATATATTGAGCCTTTTAATATTAATAAAAATTAAAGCAATTGGGCTTGATATTTTTATTTTATCATTTATTAAATAAGTGATTAACATCTTAGTTAATTGATACCGCTAATGCCAGAAAAATTGAAAAAATCACTGGTGGTTTAAATTTTTTGCTAAATATCTTTCGCTAGCAGCTTGTTTGTTATTTACGTTATCTTGTAAGAAGTTGTCAAATGCTTCAACAAATTATAATCTGTTGACAAGATTTTTGGTGAGTGTTATATTGAATAACTTTTAAAGTGTCAATCGTGCGATATGTGGTCACAATTAGACCTTTTCGATTGACCAGTGAAGAGATAAGACGTCACAGTATTATTTTCGCTAGAATTAAAAAAATTATTATTCTGAGCGCAGACAACCAATCAAGTCTTATCACGAATTAAGTTATTCATCTCTGTGAAAAATTGGCAGAAATATAATTTGAGAAATTTTTTTATAATAATGTTATACTGCTAATAATTAATGTTTATTAATAATATGACATCAGTTGGATTATTTTATAACACCTTCATTAAATTTAATACAAACACCTTTAAACGCCCACACTGCATATGAATAAAATAACGAGTTGTATTTATAAGGTCAAAAAGAGTTCTCAGAAAATTTGGCAATAAATGTATTTTTAGCTTTTAACAGCACTTAATTTGTATTTATACACGCACAGCGTAGGAATTTAAAAGCTCAAGAGATTACCTTTATTTATTGTATTTTAAGATCGGGATGAAAAGCTCTGATTAAATTATTTAACATACAATTATTATTTAAGGAATTTCTAATAAGTAAATTGTTAGAATTCATAGTTTACAGTGTAGACTATGAATTCTTTAATCTTTAGCGCATTTATAATCTAACTTTATTCTTTACTTGTCCTAACCACTTTATAAATAAGTATAAACTTTTAGTGTCGTAATGCAGGAAAAACACACTAAGTCGCTGTTCTACCAGTACGGCATATATTGATAAGGGCTGGAAAAGGCGACCGATTGCATTGTCGGACGCGTTATCGGCTAAGTGGGTTTGCTTGTAACGTCGGTCCCTCAGGCCCTAAACTATATCTGACAGCGGTCCTTGGATAATCCGACGCCGGTCCGGAATTTTCCGCGCCAGCACACTAGAAAAGGACGCCTCTATCGTCGCATCAAAATCCTTTTTCTGGAGAACTTTCTCGGCTTAGCAGCGGCGTTCCCGGTAGGGTAAATCGACCGCATGACCCCCCGCAGAGCACGCTAATTGCCCGGAGCTTCCTGGACATCCGGACGGACCTTAAAGGGTTAACGCCGCACTCGAATTACGACCAGCTTCCTTTTTTGTCTCTAATTGGCCACTCGATCGTTTAATTGTTATTGCAGTGTAATTTTTGCTGCCCGGCTTATGTTATACTATAATGTGATGATTAGTGTCATTGTTGGTAATAACGCATTACATTTTTTTAGTAAATGTTTAAAATTATTAGATTAGGTTTTATATAAGATATTTTCAAGAATCTTAGAAAGTAAAATTAATAAGTTTTTGAAAAACGTAGTATATATATATAACTAAATTGTCAACAACGCGACAATCTACATTTTTTTATTTGAAATTTTGGATATGGATTTTTTAAATCTAAAAATATTTTTTTTTATAATAAACATTCTTAAGTACAAAAATTATTAGAAAATTTGTAAATCTTCGGGCGATCAAAGATCAGTGTGTGTTTATCGCTTATATATTTTGTATTAAGGATCAATTTTTTTAATTTTTTGATGTCTGGACAGATTCTGATGCTGTCACGGGCGATATTGCGACTTTGAAGACCTCTGCACTAAATGATGTCGCTTTTTCTTTTATTTCAACTTAATCAGACACAAGGGTATTTTTAATTTTATCTATGCAAATTCGTAGATGGTTTGAGCTTATAATAGAATCAAGATCCAATTTATTATCGTATAAAATAAAAACATATGATATACGAATCTTAGTGGAATATGACCAATCACATAAATCGCTCGAATCGTCATCACTAACGCCGCTTTGACAGTAGTAAACCTCGCGTAACATATTGCACTCGTACCCAGACAAACAGATAAAAGTCTTTGATTGTTTTCCCTCACTTAACGAGATTACGGTGTTAAGCCGTAAATTTGTGCAGTGCTCAACCCTCCGAAATCCACTCGTTCGCGTGGGCACCTACCCCTAGCGCCGTGAAGAGATTACCCACGCGAGTCTTAGATTGGCATGCAACCCCTGAAATAAAAGTGGGGCTGAGGGGTGAGAATTGCGCCGATCGAGTGACGAGTTTATTGTCTACGTCTGTCTTTTCAAAAGAAGAAATATCAAAATAGCTTGGAATTTTCCGGTCGTTAATTATGTTAAATCGCGTAAAATATGGCGGCTTTGACGAGAAATTACGTAATCGTGACGATTCAGCGGTATTGCGCTAAAACAAGGAAACCTTTAAATGGTTGTGTAACGTATAATTTAAAAATCGAAAGTGGAATATTACGTAATAACTTTTTTGTTAACCTCTTGAATGGCAATCCAGTACTATTATTTAAATTTAGTTTTGGACATGTTTTAATTATAATTTTATCTTAATTGCCCTTTTTATATTTTGATAAAATTAAAATATAGTAAATATGAATTTGATTCTTATTAACTTTTTTTTATTTATTAAAGTTATATATATTTGTAATGTATATTTCTTTTAATTATATGGGAATTTAAATTTTTTTAATATTATATTATATAAATGTATTTTCCTACATTTCATAAAATAAAGCGGACATGTTTGATTATATTATTTATAACCTAATACATGTAAGGCTAATGTCAAAAATAAAAAAAACTGTATTAATAAATTTAATTTTAAAATAGGCTTAGCATGTTAGCCAAACATATATATTTTATTTAGTAACTAATACGTTTCCTTTTATTTTTATTAGGATTAAACTAGCGTTAAGCAATCGACATTATTTTTTAGAAGCAAAGGAAATTTAACTTAAAAATATATATTGTCTGGAACAGCTTTGTTTATATTAATTTTATGCTGAAACAGCTAGATTTTTATTCGTATTTTGTTGATATTATTTTCTACAAGCATAAAAAAAATTAAAAATATGATATTTTCAATATAAATATTCTTTAGTGAATTAGTCTATATAATGTATGTATACACAATTAATTAAATTGATATTAATGCTGTTTTTTTAAGGACAAGAAGATTTGAGGAATGGATTTCGTTTTATTTTATTAAAATATATATGACAAAATGTACTTATTTTTAACAATCTAGTAACGCATTTTATTAGCTTTTACCTATAATTAGAGATTTAAGATTTAGATACCATTGCATGCATTGAAACATACGTTTATTTAAAAAAAATTCTGTGACAAAACTAGTCAGTGAATTTAATAATAAATTAACGATTTTAGTTAGTTGTCGAGTGTATATATCTGCATGTAAAGAATAAATATAGTTTTAAATTTGTAAATATATTTATACAGTATTATTTTTGATTAAATATGAGTATTGAGTGTTTACTTAAAAAAATAATATTTTAATGATTACTCTTTGCCATATTTTCGGTAGTCAAAATTCACGTAATATCCACCATAAATACACTGCACGTATTAGTCTTGCCTGTGAAACAAGCAACATAACAAATAATATCCTCAGTAAAAACTCACATCATAAATAGGCTACTGCAGTATCACGTTTGCAGTCACGTTTCAACGCCTTTATGAGAGTGCGACAATACATATAACGCGCGGCGCATCCAATTTCATAAACGAACTTTAAGCTGGATTATTTTTTTTATATTTTTACCTTTCGCACATAAACAATGCAATTCACTAAAAAAATTTAAACCGTTAAATTTTAGTGAAAACCTACCAGCTACCCCATATTGCTTGCTTTTCGATAGTTTTTACAATGATGTACGAGGGGAGGTCAATTTTTTCCCCAATTAAACTTCCCCAGTAAAACGATCATTGCAATTTTTATGATATTTAACTAATGAACTGCTAGTTAAATATAAAATAAAATATAATTAAAGGACAGTGTACAGCATAAACTTGATTTTCTGATCTTAGATTGCAAATATGTGTATTTAAGTTTATCATATTGGATTAATTGAAAACTCTGTATTTTTAAGAATAATTTATTGTAATTCTATATCTATATATGATAATATTTCTAAATATATTTAGCTGATGCTGAAGATAGATTAATTATTTAAAATACCAATTAAATAAAATATATTCTTAATAATAAAATTAGTTAAAGTTCTTACTGACCAATATATAGAATAAATTGAAGGACCTTTTTTGCTTATAATATTTTTAATTCGCAGGTATAAGCTTATTAAAAAAATATTCGTTATTTTACAAATTTTTTACTCTAACCGGAACTAACCGGAACACAAATTGCCACTGAGCGGAGTGAGGGGGTGGATTCCTCAACGTCCCATTGTTGCGTTATTCGCAGTTTTACTATGCAGCAACCTCATTAGTTAAATAGCAGATTCTATGTATATACTGTGAAGTGCTCGTTCCATCCCTTAAACGAGCAGATCTAATTTGTTTCGTTCCACCTTAATACAGTATGGCTTTTTTTATAAAATATCATTTAAAACAATCATCACTGTCGTCAGAAAAGACAAGAGCAAGCAAACACTCCCTATTTGCTATTTAATATGTTCCTAATCGAGATTACCTCTCTAGAAGGAAGCTTGTCATAAATAAGAAAGTCAGATAATTACTTCAGGAGTCCAACTTTATAGAACACTATGTACGATGCATTTATATAGCTGGAACAGCTAAACGAGGCAGTAGTAGATTTTGCGATTGTTGTTAAAAATACCGCACTTATTACAGTGGGCTTACAAAAACAACCTGTTATTTAAAATATCTATTAATGATTATCTGATGATTCTGATTGAAATATTTTGCTATTTGTGTCATATTCAATGACAAACTTAACTTCAAGGAACATACTCTAAACGCTAGGGCGAAAGCTAAACATGCCCAATGTCTCAAGATCCAAACATAGCCATAAAATAGTAGTAGGCTCAATATTCCTGTATGCAGTTCTCTTAGTAAATAGCGAAGAAATGTACTCAAAATAGTATACATATATTAAAGATCAAATATACATGTATCATATTACAATAGTTAGCAGTCGAGATGGGATAAATCACAGAGGGAAGATAGAGGAACTGACTGATTTTTTCTTTCGTGTTTTACTACGACACGAAGTAAATAAGTTACCCCAGAGTATCATACAACAAAGCTTATGACTAATCATCAGATCTGTACAGAAGTTAGAAGAACGTGAAGGAAATGCCTAACATACTAAAGGAATCTAATTAGGACAGAATCGGCTACTTACAAGAAATATTCTACAAGGGCAACTGAGAAATTCATGGGGGCCACTTTGATCAGTTTACTGTTCATACGTCCCTAAAACAGTCTCAGTCAAATCAGAGGAAATCTTTATATACATTTTGAAGCAGTTAAAAAGTTAAGCGGTTGCAAGATTTATATGCTTAATATAATGGATTTATAAAAAACAAAGGTAAAGATTTCGTTGTTTGGTTACAAAAATCTCTGCTACAGAAAATTCCATGACATGAAAAAAGTCGATTTTCGGTATTAAGTTTCTCTGCACTTTTAGTGGTACAAACTCTAGTGTGTATGTTATAAAATTTTGTGTCAGCGATTGTTATAAACTACCCGGCTGACTATTTTTTTTTATGAAAGCGAGCTTAAAAGCTAATCCCGGTCTGATACGCACGCGACGTAATCCACGCGCGATGAAAAATGGCGTAACGAAACGAAATAAACGCTGCGCTGTGCGTTATGTGATTAGGCACGAGGTATCCAGCCCTCCGAAACATAACCGGATAAGTAAATGTCGAAGAGCTGTACGCAATCAAGCGAATTGCGGCGAATCAAGAGTGCTGAAACGTAATTATATTACAGCCTCCCTTGATCCGCAGAGAGTGCCTCCAGCGCCGGTGGCTCGCCCTCACACCAGAGGCAGCCTGTGTTCTCTCAGGTATGATTTTATATCTGGTGATTTTTGCCTCTCGATGTATGAGCAAGATTCGTATATCAAGGGATTATTTGTTAACATCTTTATTGTATTTTTTTGATTTCATAAATATCGAGACTTTTACTTTGATTATTTTGCGATTTAAGATTATCAATCAATGCTTATGAAATGTCACTGCATTTTCTATAATTATCTTAAATTATATTGCAATAGTAATTACTAAATCATTTTTAAAGATATATTAGCGCCAGTTTTTAGCTAATAAAATTAATTGCTTTTTGGAGCATCTAGGAAAAGTAATTCTCCGCTTTAAAATCTTATATTTTTAATAATGTGATAAGACTCTTTTTATGTTTTTCGTAATTTTATGCTCTTTAAACATTTCTTCTGTTGATGGAGATTTAAAATTAATTGACTTTTTCATTAAAAGTTATTAATTACTTCAGCAGACATCATCGTAGCATCTTCGTGAGCTTGTGCTTTTTTGAAATTTTCTCTGGAGTCGTCCTAATTATTTATATAAATATAAATATTATATTTTATTAATTTTTTTCTAATCGTCATTTAAGATCAATTTATTAAATTATCAAGTTAAAATATTTAACGTAAGCCGCTAATTCGCTGTAATTTTATCTTCTGAATATCCAGTAGTATATTTAATGTTTATTGTAGTCTTTCTAAATATATTATTTGTTTTCCTATTTTTTGTTAAAACACTAATACATTTTTTATATTTTAAGACTAGTGTAAAATTCATTGAATCAATTTTATACAAACGTTTTTAAAACTTTATGTCATATAACTTGCAACATCGAGAGTTGATAAATAATTCTTTTCCATCATAATTTTATTATTTTGTATAATATATTAAAATTAAATTTTACTATGAAATATTTTAATGTTCTAATTTACATATTTAAAATGATAATTTATTAGCTGTTTTTTACACAAAGAATACATTTATGAGGAATGTATAAAAAATATACATTTATTTGAAGATAAAATTGCAATTAGGTATTTTTTTTAATAATTAATTTTATCATTTGTAATGTGGTCGTTGTTACCAAAAACATACATATGGTGAAAGAAAACTAGTGAAATATTTTAATTATACTGAAATGAGCAAATATATCACTCTCTATAATCAGGTAATTATAACCCCAATTTAAATGTTGTTTTTTTTAATATAATAATAAAACACTTTAAATGCTTATTTTAATTTTAACGATTCAAAATATAATTTCCTTCCGAAGATATAACATTTTTTCATCTCTCGGTCATTTTCTTTAACTTTATTTGCCTAAAAGGTTAGAGGCTTTGATTCAAGATATTCCGAAAACCCCCTTTTCACATTGTCTTTGTTGTAATTATTTTTTCATCGAAGATATGTTGCATTGAGCAAAATAAATGGTAGTCAAAAGGAGCAAGGTCTTGAGTAGGATTCGTCAATCTGGTCCGTACCGCCCATTTTTTGTCTGTTTTTTTTGTAAATAATACTACCGTAAAGAGAAAAATTGATCAAAAACTCTGTATTTTTCATACAGCTGGGCGAGCCTACAATTTCAGATATTAATTCTTTATTGATGGTATACGTACGGTACTTAATAGAAAATAATACATTACAAGAATAAATGTTATTCACTGTATATCTAATTACATAAACAAAAGGATTATATTTTTGTACATTTAGGGATGCTGCGAGAGTTAAACAAAGGTTTTAAACAAACACAAATTTCCGAGGTGAATTTTATTAAAAGATCTTTTCGGATGTCTATCGAATTATCTACTACGTTATAAAAGTTTTTATTGGCCACAGTTGCTATATTTTTTTAAGAAATTCATATAAAATTCAATTTTGTATAAATTTTTCAATTGGTAAAAAGTTTAAAATGTGAAGTCCAGTTGTGCACCAACCCAAATATTAGAAAATACGTACTTAGGTAGCAACAGCGAAAGCACAACTAACTGTAAAAACTTTAATTTAAAAAAATGACATTTATTATAGAATTACCTAAAATATTTTTTGTGTAAAAGTAGTTGTAAAAAATCTACTTTAAAAAATCTTATACACAATAATAAAAATGCTAATTGCAGCAGTTAATATCTATACTGTACTAAAATATACTTTTTATTTTAAAATACATAAATCTAAGGAGCTAGAACCTAGTTTTTGGTTGCTAAAATTTATGTATATAAAAGGGTTTAAATTTATTTTAATCGAGTTTTTTTTTATCCGTTAGCTATATATTTTTATTTAATATTATTTTCTGTCCGAAAAATAACTAGTCCTACGACTGTCTCTAGAGGTTAGTAGTTCCCTTACATCCTTATTCGGATGTAACCCCAATCTGTCAAGTTTCTTTATCTATTCTTACGTCTTAACGATTTCAATGAAGCTTCTATCTTGCTACGAACTATGTGCTTGTGAATTTTAATGTTTTTGGCTGTATTTTTTTAATTTAATGCTGTTTTTTGCTTTTAATTATTCGTTGTTCAAGTCGTCTATCCATCTTAGTTGCTTATACGGATTATCTATGTTTTCTCTACTTCCATTGTCTCAAATTTTAAAACTGTTCTACAATAGATGTTGCTTAAATTCTGTTTCAGAAATTTATATAATTACGATATTCTTGTGAAACGCAAACAAAGCTGTATTATGTATCGATTTTTTAGTCTAATATCTTTGGTACTTGAAACGTAACCAGTGCAAATTCAATACATGATTAGTCAGTAAATCTTTTATTTTAAAGTTCACAAATAACTTTATATTAACTAAACTATCCTGCTACACCATTTGAAAGACATCAATAAAAACAGCGGTGGATTTATGATCTTATACAACAATGGTTTTTCAGGTTAACAAATATTTTAGCAACCTTTCCCTAAAATATATTATAATACAAATATTTATACATAATTAAATAAAATATGTGTATCACATTCGTTCATAAAAAAAATCTATACTATTTTTAAATATCTGATCAAAGCAAAAGCTTTTTAATTTTTTTTCAATCAAAATATTTTAGTGTATTTATATTTGTTTGCCTTTGTCATAACACACCAGAAATTACTTACTTGGTTTATTCATTTATATGAAATAAAATATTGTAATTAATTAATGTAAAGTACTTGATTTGCAATGAGTGTTTTCCAACGGCAATGGTTTTTTCTCATACCAGAGAAATTCCAATCGGCCACCTGGCTCTCTCAGGTATGATTCTACATTTAATGCTATTATATTTTTTGCCAAGCCTTCGCACACCAGAGAACACATTTGCCTTATACCAAAAGAGATTTCGACACAGAAGCTCTCTCTCTAATTAATTAAGCATAATGTACCAACGCGTTTGAATGACGTAAAAAGGTATGCAAAGCACACTCAAAGTTTATGGGAGATAGAACTGGTGCTTCTTTACGATACGATGCATTATTAATATGTTATCCGGTTACAATGTGTATTGGAAAAAATCGATTTAAGCAAATGGACGTACATAGATATTTAATTAATATAGTGCTTTAAATGCTGCAGTTGTAGGTTGATTTGATATTTATGCTATCTACTTCTAGGAGTTACAATCAGCGTAATGGTATTAATTAAAATACTATTTTTATAACATAGTAATTAATATAAAAACGTTATATAACTTAATAACGAAACACAAATATTTTAATGTACATATACTAATTGTAGATTTTTTAAGTGGTACAATAATAATTATAATATATTTTTATAAATGTCTATTTAATTTATATAGAAACATAAATTAATTTTAATCATATTTCATCGCTACAATGAAAATGATTGTATAATAATATAAGCTTATACATTTAAAAAAATCATGCCTTTTTAGTGTTATCTTGTCAAATTTAATGACTCCATTTACCGGCAGCCGTGTTATTTGAATAAAACATACAATTTAATTTTTGACAGTCATAAATTTCCTACAATTTTAATTAAGTGACGAAAGTTGTCAGAGCCTCACGCAAAATATTTTCATAACGAACAAGAACGAAAGGGGATGGTTGGTTAACTTTAGCGCTGTCCTCAAATTGAAGGGGTCGCGCTTTATATTACATAAATATGGAATATTATATACATACATATTAAATTATATTCCGTGAGTTTTTATTAAATTATATTTTAAATAATTTTAATCGAGATTATGTGTATCATATTTGAGCTGTGCCCTGAAATGGAAATGGGCCTTTATGTGGAAACGGTTAATATGCCGTAATTACAGGTGAAACTGTTACTACTGGTATATAATGCCACAATTCCCGCAATTTACTCAAAATACTTTAGATTTCCTGGTTACCGGATACTAGAAGGATCTAAAGTGACTATTAGAAAGTAAAATGTATTTTTAATTAAATTATTTATTTATATTAAATTTCAAAACGTTAAAATATATTTTGCTTTGGTAATAAAGTTTAATATGCTTAGCTAATTTATGTTTTAAATATTCACGTAAAGCACCCTAACATTGAAAATTGCACAATTTCAAACCCCTCCAATTTACGCACAGTAAATAAGTTTATTATGCAAAAGTGAAGCGAGATTACAATAGAGATTTTAGAACATGATTAATCTAAATAAAGATTTTTATTTAATTTATTAAATATCAATAACGTACGTATTTACAATGACGAGATTTGATCTAATTTTGTGAGATTTTAAATTTATTTCAGTTGAATAATAGTTTATTCAATGTGAATTTAATAAACTGAAACAGTAAAAGGGCATGAAATGTGAGATTACAAATTCGGTAAACTGTCCGTTTGTAAAATGAATTATATGTATTTTACCCTTTCGGGTAATAAAACGTTACAATTCAAATGAAATTTTTATTACATGTTTTTATTTGTAAAAAGCATTGTTATGTATTTGCGTATTCTTATACGATTATGTAAGTTTTTTACTAAAAATAATACTTTACATATAGACAAATTTTCATTATTTAAATTTACTAAACCACATTTAACTAAAAAATTGCTTTATTCGATGATGACGTAGCCATTTTATACTTCAATAAAAAATTCTCATCGAGCAGTAGATAGACAGCAAAACAAAGTATAAATTACTGTTTTCTCCATTAAATAAAAAAAATCTCTTTTAAATTATAATGTGAAAACGTTGATCAAAAAGTATATATAGTGTGTCTTAATATCTCTACAAGAGGGACTACGGTCGTATCCGTATTTGTATGCTCAATGCTCGGCGACATTCGGCTGCGAGTGTCACGATTACGTCCCTTATTCTGGATCGTTGCAGACAGGACGTCAGTGCTTGAGAACTTTATTTTTGCACAAGCCATCCAGCTTCTCAACGAGCTTGCCAAACACCAGAATATTTTCGGTGATAGCTATGAAGAGCTGTAAAAATGTATGTTGGATGGTGCATCTATTTAAGGTGTGCACCTAGAGCTTCCGACCCTGGTACCATCACGTTTAAAAAAAACGAATATCCTGTTATTTTTTACAGGTATCCAGTTATTTTAAATTCAATATAATATTTGATTTCTTTATTTTCAAGATAAAAAATAATGCAGCTATTTTTCTATTTCGCAAAATCTATTTAGAGATTAAGTGCGTAGTGAGAATGGTGTATCAAAAAGAGACAGAAAATCACTATTTAACAGTCTTATGACACATTTCGTTTCGGCATTAATACACATAGACGGTCGCATACAAAAAAACGACATTTAAGCCCATTATTACTATTATTATTCACCGTCAGTGATTTATGATCGTTAGTCTTGTTCGCTCGTTATCCATCGGTTGATGGTTTACTTGGATGCACCGCTAGCACAAGATGTGACAGATTTTAAACTATTTTAATGCAAATTTAATACCAATAACATAGAATACATTTAATTAGGTAATTCATATTTATTATTGTTTAAGAAGTAAAAAAAATATTTTTTCTTAACTTTTGCAAACATGAAATAATTTTTTTTTTAATTTTTATGATATTAAGTTTTTATTTCGCGAGAATTGACAATGGACGGCATTTCATTAAGTTTCTGTTTATCTTTTGACTCATATTAGAAATTCATTTTTTTTTTGTCAATGATATATTGGGACGGGTGAGCCGTTTCACGTGTTTCTACAATAAATGAATTAACAAATTAATTGTCCCACTCTCACAAACAAAAGGCGAAACAAGATTGGTCTTGAAATATTTATCTTACTCTTGTTTCATGAGAAAATTTAATCTTGACTGTAGGTTTTTAAATGTATTTATTATGACCTAAATTACATCTTTCTTATGTATAACTTTATAAAAATTACATTACTTTCATCTGCAGAAAGAAAATTGACAAGTAGACATGTGAAATGGTAGCGACATCTCTTGCCTAGGCCGACTAATTATCAACCGCCCCTCGTAAATAATATTTATTATGTATTCAATTTAATAACAGTTTTTCTGTTGCTAACAAGTTTTTGTGAAAAATTGAAAGTTTTATAATATATGAATTAATATTTGACATAGATACATTTTTGAAATATAACTTTTTAGAAAAAAATAAAAGTAATAAGCAATAAGCAATTAAAAAAAATAAAAAGTCCTAATATATAATGTGACACGATGTATTTAATAAAATATAAATGTATAATGTTTATTTTTTCTACATTTTTCATTATTTATTGTTTATTTTAACTATATGTGTTTCATAAATAATTTAATTAAATAAAATATTAATAATTATAGATCTATTTAAATTTTTTTTATTTATATAATTAAATACTATGTGAGCAAAATATAAAAATATTTTAGTATATAATATAAATTATATGGTACCCGGTTAATTTATGTAAAAGGACCTGAAAACCGGGTAATGAATTTGGGCGGGTATTTGGATAACACCATAACCAGTGCGATAGACATGTGGTATAAGTCTGACTATCTGCCTAAAAGACTAGGTTTCGAATCCGATTTAGACATCACTGTCTTTTAAATTTCTATCGTGTCTGGGAGATTTAAATTAGTAAGTATTATGTATTTATAATTCCGATAAAAATCACAGATTAGGTTTACATAGTTTTTCCTTATCTCAAAAATGAATTTGGTGGTGATTGAATATTAAACTAAGTCGTACATATCAGGTATTGAAAGTTCCTTAATAATGAGCTACTTCAGCTTGTAGAGAATATTGTATTTTTAAATAAAAGTTTCATATTTTGTTAAATATTTATAATAGCTATCATGACGCATTGGGAAAACCTGTCAAGTCATAATTCGAAAAATAAAAGTATTTTTATTTTGTGAAGTTAAAATATACTTTTATTGGTACTAATATTTTTACTTTTTATCATTAATGAATAATAATTTAAAACCTGTATTAAAATTTAAAAAATATTATATATAGTATTGTTATAATTATTTTTAAGAAATCAATAGTGATTTGTATAATTTTTAAGATAAATAATCCACCGTCGTGTATTTTATATGAAATATTGATTTATTTGGGTCGATACTTAAAATTTATTTATGCGCGATTTATACGTCCAATCTTCACTGCTCTAGTCTCAAATATTAATCAAGGTATTATATTAGAGTAGGTAATACAAGTTTATTGTTAATTTCAGTCTGATATATAATTATTGCATTATGACGACGTAGGATTTTTTAGAGATGTTAAAAGGGATGGTATATGGTAATCAAAAGTCAACGAAAATTAAATGTTAATTCTACACCTTGAATCTCACCAAACGTTCGCAATTAACGAAATAAACATTGCCAACCGTTAATTACAACGCAGCACCGTCTTTTTGACGTTGAAACTATCTAAAGTAAAACTTGTTAGTTTTAGTTAGTTTAACAAGGAATATTCCAGATTGCGATCGCCACCGGGTTTTCCTTACGGAAAGCTCGCGACTGGGGGCTTTCCGTCGCGATATCCATTAAACCAAATTCGTTTATATAAAAATATATATATGCAGCTTTTTAAAAGTTATACCATTTAAATTTTATAATTAATTTTCAGTGAGGGGTAGGTAATTTCCGTAGCACGCCATAACAGACCGCCGCCTGGAAGTTTTAAATGCGCTTTTGAGCTTTTCACACCGTCGCCTCTGTGTCATCCCCGAAAGACACGGAGAATGCATCACAACAAGGAGAACCGCATGGGGATTTACATTTTATACACTTTTTCAAAGTGCATAATCCGTTGCGGAACGGTGCTCAGCATCATGCATGTCTACCTCCCTACGCTATGTTCTTATCTCAGATGTAATGTTGTCCGATGGCTTAACGTTTAGCGTACAGACGCTAGATAGGATCAGATTTATGTCGGATACATTTACGTGTATTTGTGCATTAGTTTTAGTATTAGCATATTGGGTAATTACACTTAATAGGAATGACTAAAATCTAGCATCTACCCGTATCACAAAAATATTGTATATTCATATTTAAGTAAAAATACAAAAGTCACAAAAAAATTGAAATTGCTATAAAATATATTCATATCGCCTATTTATTTTTATCATAGCTAAAAATGTACTTGGTGATTTTGTAGAGCTACAAAACAAGTTTTTTAATTTTAAAATCAAAACTCTGGCTCGATTTTTCGGCACCCAACGCGCTCAAAAATTCTGATAGCGCATTTATGTTCCAATTTCAATTTTCTGTCTTTTCGTTATCAATACCAAATAATTATAATAAAAAAAAAACGGAAAATATAAAGGCTAAATTCAATGCTTTTAGTATCGATTTACAATTTCAAGGTCAACACATAATTGTAATGGGCGCAGCAGCTGTCTTAAAATTATTTTTAACTAAATATTTGAATTTAAGCAATAGTAAGATCTGCCAGAGTTATATGTGTATTTTATATCTTCTGTTCTTTTTTAAGACACATATTATAATTCTTACATTTTTTTTAATGTGAATCAAATAATATTGTTAAAAAGTTATTTTGGTTCAAAGTTTCGTTAGTCAATTTACATTTTAGGGTGAGGATATTATTTTTATTTTTAAAGTTAAATAAGCAAAAGTATTTTATGCGATTTTATTACTTGCAATCGAAATAAGGCACATTTTAGTTATTTTATTTAATATGCGTCTGAAAAATTCGCCAGTTCTTTATTAAGATATAGATATTAAGATGGTTTTTGCTTTCATAAAAAAATACCTTAGGACTTTTTTACAATTTAATTTAGCTACTTAATAATTATATTATATATTATAAGCTTATATTATGTTTGAAATTAATATTACGTCTTCTTAATTTTGCAAAATTCTTGATATTTTTTCGTAATATGAATAAGTTGAATTTAAAGCTGCGCATTTTTAGCAACGTTTCTTAGAATCCACAATTATTTTAGGTAATTTTTTAAGACTAAAAAATAATATATTAATTATATTTTTTTTATATTGATTGCTTTAAGAGAATCAAAAATGGTTTTAAGTATTTTTAAAACACTGAAAAATAAGAATATTTTTTTAACAGTTAATAATATGTGGTTTAGAATCCCTTCTAACATATTGCATTTTCAATCCATTTATATTTTGACATCATCAATTCAAAGTATAAAGTTTTAACTGAATTTCAGTAAATGAATCGAAAATTAGTACACATTCTAATATTATAGACAGTTATCAGAAAATGACCATGGCAGCTTCGATTTTCCGAGAGGAAGATTTGACATTTAAAATGAAATTGCTTGTTCAACATAAAATAAATATCAACGAAAAAATTATCTTACTCTATCAACATTGTATTATTTATTTTAAATTTAATTCGGTAAATAACGTATATATATAATATTATAATTTAAGGTAGTAGAAAGACAAATATTAGGTACATTTTACAATATTTTTTATATACTTTACTATATTATAAAATGTTTGGTAGGTGAACTTAACATCGTTACATAAGTTATGCTTTCGACATAGAGAAATTAATTAATTTATACTAAATATATTATATTTTATTGATTATTATACAAGTATGATACTAATATTATATCATTGACTAAGGAATCATTCAAACTACCCCTATGTTAAGCCGCTTTGGTGACACCCTGTATGAGGGGTCGTTTGATGCGATATGGTAATCTCTCCAGGGCGTGTTGCAGCTCCGCAATGCGCTATCCAGGCCGCCACTGTCTGCGAGATGCCAATGAATCATGTTTAATAATAAAAAAATCACAAATGTGGATTAAATCCCACGTTTTCCAACCACGTACCCGCCGAGCCTGCAAACATGAAAAAGCGCTAAGCTCTGCACAGAAACGTATAGGTATTTATGTGAGGGCATAAAAAAGTATCGGCGGATCGGTTTGCCAACACGTATGCTAAATTTTTGTATAACGTTATGTAAGCAGCGAAGTACTACGTGAATGTAATTATAGTAAGTTATACATCGGATATTTTAATTTCGCATGATGTGTAGAAATGCAAATCTACATATCAATACAAGATAATTGGCACTATAATAAATTGTTCATTTTACAGAGCCTGCCTCAAGAAAATGTTTATAATTTCTAATATATTATTTATATATTTACATCTTAGAATTGTGTTAAGTATACACTATATTTCTCGAGAATTTCTGAGATATAATTAACTTATATATTCACAAAATAATAATGTAATTAAGATACATACATATATTTATGCAAATATAAAGTTAAAATACACCATATATATAATACATATACAATTAAACACAGACATTTTAATTAAGATAATTAAAATAGTTTTTAAAAAACATAGCATGTACAACGTTAAGTTAGATATTTGTGTTCGTTTCTTAAAAATAGTGGGGTACGCGAATTAGCAATAGAGGGTACGCCATGTGAAAACAAAAATTGCCAGCTGCGATGCATTAAAATATTCATAAAAGTGTTTACAGCAATTATTTTAAATCAATTTTGTTTTTATCAATGTATGTGCAATATATGTACTAAAGGTATGCAATAATTGTAGTTCTGACCTAAGGGTACGCGATTAAAATAATTTGGACACAACTGTCTTAGATAACGCTTCTCCAATTTATTTTTATGTAAGTCTACTAAATTGAAAAAACTCTTTTATGCTCTCTTTTAATAAACAAAATATTGCGTCAAATTGCGAAATTCTCAATTTGATGAACGCTGACTCTGTTCCTGATAAAATTATGATAATTTCAGATGTAAGTAAAGTTTAAATATAATATTTTTCAATCTATATTGACGCGTTTGTTTTTATATTTAAAAATTTAAAAAAATAAAATAACGTAGAATTTGTGTAATATTGGACGTACTTTAGATTTCGTATGTTGTAGTTGGACCAGTGTTCACGGGAAGAGAAAAGGAGCTACGTTCTTGGTCAAAACTTAGCTCTGCTTGTAGCTCGTTTAATGTGTTCCAAGTAGGGATTCTGAAGTCTCGGAATTTTTCAATTCCCGGGAATTCCCGAGACTCAAGACTTTGATTATTTTTCGTTTAAATCATGAAATATTAATTTATACTGCTGTTACTTAATATATCTATTAAGTAACAGCAGTTTCAGATGAAATTGACGATAACAAGCACAAGCATTAAAAAAAATATTATAAAAAATGTTACGTGCAGTAAATAAATTTACTATATGGCAACACTGAGCAGCAAAGAAAAGACGACTAATCATCAGGTGAATCTTATGATTAGATATGTTTAATAATTTATAATGCCTAATTGTAATATATCTCATAAAATATGATTTCAGAAAATTTGTCGCAACAGTAGCTAATTTTTATATTTATTTGTAGCATAGAAAGGGTTAACTAATACCTAATATTTATCCAAAAAATTATATTACGATGATAAAATGCCATTTTTGTCATGAGGCCCGTTATCATTTATCATTTATTTCGTGTTTCATCATGAGTTACCTATTTTGAAATTTAAAGCAATATCGAAGGTATCGGAAGCGTCAAATACCCATCCTTAGTGATACTAAAATTGTAACTTAAACCGACACTTTACCAACCGTTTGTGTTTACATTCGCAAAAGTTTGAGATTAGTTGCGAACAGAGGATTCGGTCGAGATTGATGAAAATACGCGCACCGGTTTTAGGCTTTAGTCGAAGCGGCAGGGCATGTAGCGAAAGCAGTAGTAGCACCAAGAGGGTATGGAGAGTATGGAGAGTGGGTAGTGGCTAGTAAAGTGGATTAAAGCAGGGAGCATAGCATCGCCACGGATGCTGCTCGCGTTGGATTAGTACGCTTCATGCTGCTCACGAAAATGTTCCACTGATACATACACACACACAAAACCACCCTTGAATAGACCCGCATGGGGATTTAAATTTTAGCTTCAGTTTTACCTTAATTAACGGACTACAATGGAAATACTAGATTATAACTAGCGACTTATAAGGGAGTACTTTATTTCAAATGGAAAATGCAAGTGTTTTTAATTAATGGAATTATGCAATAATAAGAAAACTGTTGAATATTCTGAAATTAAAACAAATAAATATTTGAATGTAAAGAGCTTGCTGCACTTGAGACCCTTAAACCAATGTTAAACAGAAAAAAAACATTTGTAATATATTAATAGGTCTACATTTAAAAACTTTTGATTATTCACATATAATATATATAACCTTAAATTCAATACTTTACATTTTTAGAACCATCACAAAATGTTATTATTTATTAATTTTAATACTCTTAAAATATATTTTTGGCTACTCAATAATTAAATTGTAAGCTTAAAATAACTATATTGCGATAATAAAAACATATTTTTTATCTTAAAACTGATTTTTTACAGTGATTTTTTAATTGCAAATCTTTTTACTCTAAATGTTTTTTTTTTTACGTTAGAGTGAATGTATATTACTAGTGAATTTAAATTTTACTGGTCAGTATACTTATGATTTCTTCAATTCAGCCAATTATAAATATATCAAATCATAAAACTTACCGAATAAAAAAAAAATAAAAAACTACAGTTAGCTTTAGAAATTTTATTAGGTTTTGGTTAACTTGTTATGGTTAGGTTTGGGTTTGAACAGAAAATGGTTGAACTGTTAAATTGAGTTTTAACTACAGCTTAGAGGAGCATATCATTTTAACTCTTAGAAAAATTCATACTTATCTTTGTTTATCAAATTCAAGTATTGTGTATTATTATTAATTGAATAAGTAATTTTGACGTATAAATGACACGAGTATTTATAAAACAGTTAAAGATTTATTAAATTAATGTTTAATATCGTGGCAAAATTTTATTGAAGTATATTATACAAACATAAACAAATAAATTAACCTTATACACAGTTGATTGTATTATAATTATTTTGAGTTTGAATTATACCTGATCTAAACCATCTCCAGCATTAAGGGTAATGTAATATAAAGTTTGTTAATTTACTTTGCTTTAAGATGAAAAGTGTCTAACAGTAAATATTCATTTTACATGATCGCATTAAATTACGAAACAATACATTTTCTTAGTACAATTTTAATGCGTATAGCGAGAGGCGAAAAAATATTAATTCGACAACAGCTTCGAGTCTAATCGTTAATTTTAATTATAACAATATTTCACAAACATTCTAACCGTATCTGATAACCATGAAGCTTAAACGTAAATTTACTTTGAATAAATTACGATAACATTTGACCCTGGCCATATTAAGCTTTGACCCTAATTGAAATAATGGTGTGTGCTTTATGATATAATACACATACACGAGTAGTTTGGTGGTTTTTGTAATAAATGTGTTTTTGGGTCTTGGTTGAATACCTTATCTTCTATTGTATTGATTTAACTATTATATTTCTATATTGTATTCAGATTAAATAAACAGAACTTTCACCTAAAATTAGAGTTGCTTTATTAGTCATTTTTTGGCGAAATAGTCAAAGGTCATGCAAAGTTCTAGTTACGTGCAAAAAACACCGATAAGCGCGAGTTAAAGCTTTCTTAAGCTTTGATGGATATCATTCGATAACACAAGAATACGTTCAGTTCCTGTAATAATAGGTCGAGTAGTAAGTCAATACGCTTTTCTTATTGCTTCTGTTTTTAAAGGTACATTTATTGTTTATTTTTTGCTGTTGTTTATAGCACTGATTCTGTAAAAGTTAAAAAGGCTTGATGATGATTCAATTAGTCAATTGTTGCCGATCTCAATAATAATAATTTCCGCCTATTTATTAATTCACAAATTTTACAGTAGAGAAAAAAACGGGGTGATTTATTATTCAATACAACATAAGAACTTTAGCGATAAATAATTCAATGCAAAAGTTGATAAAAGCTCGTTATAATCCATTGCTAAATTCTTAGGTAACTGTCGTGGAATTATGCGAGCATTAAACATAGAGCTTCTTCTATAAATATAAATAAGCGTTTGCACGGATGTTGAAGAATTTTATATATCGCGGAATTGCATTCCGACTTCATTGATACCAAGTACGCTCTCGATATAAATCTTTAGCTATCTGACCTACATATCTTTCTTGGGCGGTATCAGAGGTGAGAGAGAGAAACTTTAGCGCCAGGTTGTGGATTGAACTTTTCAAAAGTAAGCGCGGTCTGAAATTAATTTTGAAGTTGATTGCGCCAGCCATTTATTTCCCGAAAACGCCTGGTTAATTTCGCACTTTCCACCCGTAAGAGTAGGCAGATTTTGTCATGGTGTATAGAATTTAAGTAAAATTTTGGTTTAAAAACAACATTTTTATTGTCTTGTGAGAGTATCATTAGTTATTTTTTTTATCTATTTTCATCAGTCTTTGGGAATGAACTACCATAGTGAGTCGTAATACGCCTTCGCAGTTTTCAGCGTATTTGTGTTTGTTAAATAACGCCCCTTAATTCCGGTGTGTTTATACAAGATTATTAAAAATATATATTGCCTTTGCTGACGCGTCTGGGGGACATACTTATTTCGTGGGAATATATTAAAGCAGAAGGGTTATAATAATCGTTAAATAAATTCTTATAAGCATAGCAACTTAAAAACGAATTTTATACTAACAATGAAAAATATATAGCTTGAACGAATTTCATGTGAGTTTCACTTAACTTGTTTATTTAGAAAAACACACATTACATAGTTATTGTTATTATAGTTATCACTCATTACAGTTTTTCATTCCAGCCCTATATTTGTTTAAATTAATAATTATTCAAGTAATAATACGTGATTAATCTAAGTCGTTTTGAAGCTCAAGTTAATTTTTTTGGCAAAAAATCTGAATATCGAAGTAAAGAAGCTTTTTTTGTTTGAACTTAAACGGTGTCGATATAAAGGTACATACTTGTACTGAATCGTATGTGCCTATTTAGCGTGACCTTCACTGATTGCAAGCTCAGGACTAAGCTATTGTGTATTATCAAGTCGTAAGTAATTTTTATGGCGGTGTTTAGTTTTATATATCGTTTAAGAAAGGGGAAGTGTCTGATGGTTAATACATACAGTGTAAATATGTTTTAACCATCGGAATCGGTGACATCTATATTAATAAATATAAATTATTATGTGTTATATAATTTATAACCAATAGAGGTCACTGCAGCTAGGGCCGTTTTTTTATAATAGCGCATTTTTTATAAATAAAAATTCGAACCCGCAACTTTTGATTTACTAGTCTGAGACGTTAAAAAATAAACTATTCCGTATTAAATATTAGTATTTCTTATAAAGCATCAATCATTACTATGCGTTGATGTTAACACCGCAGTATTTAATAAAAAAATATTAACATTTTATTAGGGTTAAATATTAACAGAATGAATATATCAACATTGCCTTATTTTCCAAACATGCCCCATTACGACAGCTCGTTAACTGCAAGCCACAGTAAGCTGTAAGGTAATCGTGCAGAATTTTAGCGGTTCGTTTATTCGATACCGCCTCAGAAACAAACCACTTGCGGGCCGCGATAAGACATGGCCCACAATGGCCGTCGTTCTCTCCGTGCAAGCCAATACGGGACATGGTTGTTATCTCGCTGCGATTGTAGCGCTTGCTCTTGCGGGACAATGGGATGCTGTCACGGGATGCATAAAATCGCATCCCTTATCTGATCCCAACTACCCTTCGACATTATCGCAATCAATGGATGCGCGGCGCCGTTTGATATTTACTAGCGCCATTGGCAGATCCGATCGGACGCATTCAAGTGATTGAGTTATTATTGAAAGGTTCTGTGAATATTCTAAAATGTGGGGCGCGATAAATTTGCAACTAAGCAGAGTGACAATTTGAGTGACAATAATATTGAGGTTTAGATAAAATACTTTCAAGCAAAAATTTATATAAAACATTGTTTTGGACTGGTAATTGCACATTGACTCACTCTTGGATTTTAGGGCAAAGGTAAACATTGTTATGAAGTATATAAAGGTATTTTTAAAATTAAAATTAAAATAGTATTAAAATACTTTTTGTTTCGCACAACATATTGATTTGCAATTTGATACCTATCTTAAGGTTAATTAAGATTTTTTTTAAAATAGCACAATTATTCTGTAATTATTTGCTATTGAATCTGTAATTTATTTATTCTATCCAGTGCAGTTTATTCCACTGCAAGACTTAAGAAAATGATAGTGTTATGGTATTAATTAAAAAAGTACATATATTTCATCAGCCATATAATTTCCAAGAATTACCGTAAGAGTTTATTTACTAAACATGTAAATGAACTATATTCATCGCAAAATATAATATATCCAGTAGCATGCAAAAAACGCTGTACCTTCGAAACCATCAGATTTTGCATATGTTATATTTTAAATGAATGAAAATCTTTAAAAAAACTGTTAATTAAATTGTATTAAAAATAAGACTAATAATTTTATTTCTTATTTTTATTTTATTTTAAAAATACATAGGTATATTATGTATACACATAGCGCTATGTATAATATACGTTGTCTATTATAATATAATCAATAAAAAGAATATAAATAATTTATTTATTTTGTATTATATTATAGTTAAAATAATATAAGATAAAAAAAATAAACCCTTATTTAAAAAAACTGATGATGGAAATTAAATATAACTGAAAATTATTTATGTTTAATCTAGATTTTGTTGTACCAGTTTCATTTATATCTGTAAAATAATATTCTAGCATTTATAACTTATACAGTATGAAATCTAATCTATATTAATACATACATAAATAAAATTATATAATGCCCACACATGTTCACAAGTAATGTCCCTATCGTGGCGTTGCATGCTAAAGTGTCAAAGTGCATGCATGCGACAAAATATATGGTTATATAATAATGAAACGAAGATCGCGTGTGTTAGTGTTAAAAAATACATTATAATTATTATAACAGATTATTATTTTAAACGGCAAGCATTTAAAATTCGATATAGGTACAAAACGACTGATTTTTTCTCCACTTTAACCGCGTTGAAAGTTTTCGCGTTCACATTCCGAGCGGGTTGCCCGTTACGCTCGTCGAGCACAAGTCGTCGGGAATGTTACGACGGATCTTTCAGTCAATTAACCCCTCGTTAAAAAGTCAGCCCTGCGTCTCGAATGCAACCGACACCCACCCCTAAAACCCACTGGGTTTTTAAAAGTTGGTGTACGAGTAGCAAATGAAACTTGCACGAAAGCCCCCGGCGAAAGCTTGTGCTATTATAACGTTCCACTTATCAGACAGCGAAATGAAAAGCAAATCACGTACGCACCCTTAACTATCATCATAATTTTTGTTTTAACTAATATCAATGGCTATATGTTATGATTTATTTGATAATCATATGTAAAATAACTGTAGTCAAATAAAATAATCTTGGCTCAATTTTTAATTTGTATGTATGATATGTATAATATATATTTTATATATAAAAATATGTGTGTATCTGATTTTAGACGCATTAACTGAATTTTGATATTATATTATAAGTGATATATAATACAAGGGCAAGTACTTTTCATATAAATTAAATTATGCAAAGTGAAAAATCCACTTTATTCATAATCCTCAAAATTTGCCAGAACTTTTTTTCTTCCATATCCATATAATAGAATATTTCGACAATAAATTTTACCCAAGTTGGCTTAAGTAGAAGAACATTGACAAAACGTCGCCAAAATTTAACCTTTCCTCTTGAACTTCTTGCCGGCGAAGTTAACAACATAAACGTCGATGAACGCTTGTACTTTCTATTGAGGTTCAATTTTTTTCGTTCCCAAGCCCGCAGTGCTTCCGAACAAAGAGCGTACCCAATTAAATACCTAAGTTATACCGAACCACTCGAAGGACCTACCAAAACATATTTGAATATATGTAATTTATTATATCTAAACAACTTATTGTGTGTATTATATATTATAATTTATATAAATATTTAATTAAAAAAAAAACAAGTATTTCCTGAAAATAATTATATATATAATTACATAATATATAAATACACTGCCTTTATTTAAATGTTTATTACCTAATAATGTCACAAAATTATTCATAAATGTAATTTAGCTTTGACTGATTTAATATAATATCTATAAATACCCAAAATATATTTTATTATTCGGTCAGCTTTATTATAACTTTGGGCCGATAGCACTTGTATTGAACGCGGAAGAAAAACTGGAAAGCCTATATAGCTTTTTGAAGCGAACCACCAAAGTTTTGTTGGAAGTATCAATAGAAGTTCGCCTTCACCGATAAGTATAGGAATTAACGGATTCTGCGACAAAATCGATTTTCTGCTGCTATACAATAGAAAATATGTCAAAAACTTAGGACTCGGTTTGAATGCTCATCATAAAATTAAGTTTAAAATGTATTTTATTATTATGTTGAATAATATTATTCCACGGAATTGTTTATCGGATTATATAGAAAATTTAAGTACATTGACGAATTACATATAAGCTACAGCTTTTTGGAGATATTTAATAATTAATAATTATAGAGATGAAGAAAAATCCAAGAATGGTTTCTTATGAGATTATTTTGTCGAATGACGCTCAAAATCATAAGCTGCTTTTCATCAAACAAGACTTTTAATTCTAAGTTGAGTTTTTTTCGTATAAAATATAATGCCTTAATAAAACGAAAAAATAATAATATTAAACGACTTTCTAGAATTATAAAATAATTTATTTAATCAAATTGTAAGTATAACATTTAATTGAATTATTTGATATCATAAAAAAAATCTTCAACGTTTACTTTATTTATGTAATATTTTCTATATTCGTAGTAATTTATATTATATACATAGTATACATTTTAATCATAATTTTTTTATAAATTAATATTGAAATACTAATTATATTATTTGTATGTTTAATACCTCTCTAAATATACATTTAAAGAAAAACATAGTTATGCAAATTGGCAATCATCCTTAAATATATTTTTTATTACTCAAATATCACCCAGCTTCACCCGGGGTCAGCTATTAACGCATATATTTAAAATATTGCAAGAAGTTAATCATAATAATTTATTAATTAAAGGAACGTTGAAATCATTTTTATATTTTTTCATAAATATGAATTGCAGGCATCGCAATATTTACTAATTTCTTAGGCAAAAGTCTGTTTATTAGATTTTTAAATGTCCGTCTCTATGCCATTAATAAATATTAAAAACAGTAGTGGACCCAAGTTAGATCCTTGCAGTAGAGGTATTATATCATTCTGAAAATGAGATTTGATACATCGTGGGACGCGAGGCAGGAAATTTCTCCTGCTCCAGGTTAAAAACAAATAACTATTTTAAAAGATGGTCCTTCATGTCTCTTCTGGACCAGTTAGTGGAATCATCGTAGTTAGCTGGGTAATCTCTATGCATCTAATAAACTTTTGGGGTGAATTTGACGCATCTGGGGGTACACCTACAATTTTATTATCGGCGTAAAAAGATGAACAATTTAATAATATATTTTTTATACAAAAATAAGATGATTTTTTTGCTACTTTTCGAACTAAATCATTAAGTTCGGAAAGTAATATGTTTTTTTAAATATTCTTTACAACTTACTTTTTAGTTACATTGAGCACTAAAATTTTTGATTGGCAGAAAAATCAATATGCCGTCTCTATTTGACACTCTTGGTAAGATGTTTAAAGATATGATTAAAAGGCATTTATTATATTTGAAACAATACTCAATTTATTATCTAAGAACCAACTTTGATTCTCCTGGGAAATAAGCGAAAAATAACTAAACACAAAAAGGACTGAGCTCAGCTTTCGAGAAGTCATTTTCCAAACATAAATAAAAAACAATTAGATTGCAAATTTTGTCAAAAAGTGAAATGTTTTGCAGCTAAAAATAATATCTTAATTAAAATGCGTTTTTCAAAGAAAATTTGTGTATACATTAGCAAATAACCTCTTAAGCTTTCTTTTTGTTGCCATATACCAATAACTTAATTTAAAATCAATACTGTAATAAAATAAATGTAAGTGTAAGAGTATAAGTCTTATAATATTTAATGGTTTTAAGTACATATCTTACTAGACGGTTCTTATCTTCTTATCTTTAAATTTGTAATACAGTGTTTTGTCTTTGACAGTGAAATAGACATTTCACATCATTATAACTCATAATAAAAATGACATTCATATCACCAGAGGTTACAGTGCGAGAATTTTTTATGTTCCATTAAACATATTTTTAGTTTATATTGATATAATGTTCTGTATTAATTCATTATTTTATTAGCATGCACCTTTTTATAATCAATCTTATTGTTTTTTTAATAACGCGTGACAAATTAATAGAGATATTAATTAATTTGTTAAGATTCAATTTTCATACAATATTTAAAGTGTATTATTGTTGTACTGAGTCATGCACAACTGTTTCACATAGATATTATCCAGATACTTAAAAGTTAATCATCCTTGTTTTGGGTATTGTCTTTTTTATTTCAGTTCGTAGCAGCCGTAGCACTCTAAGGCTGTAGCTATCGCTTATCTCAGACTGCGATAAGCGCCACAACGGCACTACAATTTAGTTTAGACATGCCTTAAAAAGCAGTAAACGGACCTATAACCCTAATCCAACGGATCGTAAAACATTTGTAACCGGGTAGCTTTCTTCACACGGCCCGTGTCAAATCAATAGCCGTAGTTCCAGACGCCTACGCGTATAAATATTGGATATGAAACGACCGGAAAACGTCATAGGGACAGGCTGCTGTATAGAAAGGCTATAAAGCAACAAATGCCAGAATCATTCCTAATTCATGGTCATGCGCGTTTCCAACCCTTTTCGGGACCTTGGGGTTTTGAGCTCTTTAAAAATAATTGAATATTCAATTGGGCGTTTAATTCGAGTATTTTTTGTAAAAACAAGGTGATGAATTATTTGCGATAAGATTTCAACTTATGCAAAGTTATATTTTGTAAAAATTCAATGTTTATTTTTGTATAATATATAATAAATTTATATTTAAATAAAAAATATAGTAAAATGAAAAACGTGGTATCTTATAACTTGCAAATCAAACCGAGTTTTGCATTGGTGGATAGTCAAAGGGTGAATTAATTGAAGTTCGATTTTAGCAATTCCGCCTATTGTCTGCATAGCAGACATTTCATTTTGCGAACTGTTTGATCAGTATAATTCGATAGGAAATTGGATACAACATATTGTGTGCTTCGTTCTCTAGTGTATTGATTATATTTTTTTCATACAAAAATCACAGCCCTATATTTAAGATACTAACAGGCACGTTTTTTAATATTCAGTCTATAAATACATATATTATTAAATTTTTAGGACATTCTTTTCACATTTTAATGAAATTTACATGAAATATTTAAATACGTGTTTTTATAACTTTGATATAGGATTTATGTATATTACTTATTTTTGGATTCATATATATTGTGTTTCAAGAAAATGTTATACATTCACTGTATATAATCAAGTAATGTACATATTAAATCATACATGTATATGTATTGATTTGTATGAAGTACCAATAATACAAAGATAGATTATATTTTTCTAGGTAGTTGATAATGAGTAGAATTAAAAAATTAAATAAAAATATTGTAGATGTTATTATAAAAATAATTAAAATCTTCTATTATTATAAAAAATAAGAAAAATATAGTGATCAAAATTTTTGTATAAGTTCTGCCTAGGCTAAGTTAAATAAATAAACCTGCTTGTTTTGAAATTACGATCAGTTTTTTTGAGGCCTTATTTTATATTAACATTTTTATTGTCTTACAAATCGATACAATGCTGCAACGCATTAAAAACTTCATTGTTATAGTTATAGTACCTCATACCCTTGAGTATTTGAGATAAAATCGCTATAAAATAATATAATGGTGGGTGTGAACAACTTGCATTATTAACAATTACAGGTTATTATAATGACCACTTGAACAACAAATACTACAAAAAAGTATCAACATGTTGCTACTCCACATATTACACCACAAAAGAGAGATAAGGTATCACAAAAAATCTTTGTATAATTTGGTTTATTAATATTATTTTATATTAATTAAAATTTAAAAAAAATATTTATATATAAAACAATGTTTTTTATTTATTATTTTTTTAGTTATATATGTAAATATATAACTATCTGGGTTACCCTAAAACAGTACAAGATCGACCGCCGTTCATGTACGGCGATATACCTCAAAGAATTAATGCATAAACATATATTGGAAGTGTGTTCACAAAAAGATGGAAAATTTTCGATTCGAACGATCAATATAAAATATGTAACAGGAAAAACTCGAGAGAAATACTTAGTCAGAGACTCAGAAAGACACGAGACACCGGAAGATCATACCCAACTGATGATAACTCTTTTGACTTGCAAGAAGCGCATTTTAATACAATACTATTTCAATACTGTGATAAATTGTAGCTACAGCCTTCAAATTTACATCTCATTAACTACAAAACCCGCAAGTGCTTACTTTACAACGTTTTTTTAATCAATTAACTTTATGCGAAGACCTGTTATATATCGGCGGTAAATCTAGTTGTCATGCGATGGCTGAAGAACGTTCTTTACTTTTTGGCACCGTGGGGTTAACTAGAGATGAGTCTGTAATTTTTAAGTTATTTGCTATGAATAAACACTTTAACGTTTCTAAAAGTTTGTTCACCATACGGAATAGTTAAGCCAGGATCGTGATAAATGCCAATGTTGCAGGACCTTCTGTGCTGCAACATCGGTAAGGTTTTTGGTCGCAATAACCTTAATAAAAGGGTTTGTTTTGACCCGACCAAAGACTGATGTCGGTACAAATCGCAGGAACGTAAAAGGTTTTACTTTATTTGAGGTGAGGATTTATAATGAAAAATGAACGGTATACGTAAATTTAGCTTCGAATGAGATAATATGATAAACAAATAGTTATATTAGATATATTTTGCTAATGCAATATTTATTTCATTTAACTTTTTGATACTAACAATGTTTCAAATAAAACTTTGAAAAGCAATAAATGTTGTAACAGAAGATGTATAAAAAAGTGTAATTTTCTGCAAAGCAATAGTTTTATTTTAAGATAAAATACTTTTAAGTTACTTTTGAGCTCTATTTAACTATATAACAAGTACACTTTTTTCTTAAAATATCATATAGCATCATTCATTTTCTGCTCGTATATTTTTCTCAGCCACCTCCGTTCAAATGTCCCCAGAGACATCTTATTACTTAACTTTCCTACATATCAGTCACTGAAATATGATTTTGTGAGAAAACAACGATTGCAATATTAATAATATATTTCACATGTACATATTCAATAGTTAAGCGGATGGCCTCCCACGTGTACGATCACACACGTGATCGGCACGCGAGCAACCCCAGCGCGATCCCAAACCCTCCGCACAGGGACCACCACCAGCAATGAATTATAAGTCGATTGGATAATTGAAATTTGCACGTGGAATCGAATCCGTAATAAAATGATCGCGAGAGTTCACACATCCCGCGGGTGTTTTTTCGCCCTCCCCTTTTCCGCTTGCTTCCTGCCTCTCTCGCGAAAGTCTTCCCCGTGCCTTATTTATTATATATTTATGCCCTGCGCCGGGGGATAAATTTTCACCTGGCAAGCTTTGCCTACGACGACTTTTCCGCCCTACGCATGAAATATCCGCGCGCGAGCGCGTTGACAACCGGAATGGCTGCGCGCTAAGGGGAATTGCTCTTAAAAATGGATGCGGATACGAGAAGGCTTCGCTTTCACATCGAGTTATTGTTTCGAATGTTATGCGGTAAAATTCTGCAAGATTATACTTTGAGTACCGTCACCTACCACTAGATGATTGGCGACTTTGTTACGCAGAAAGTAATGAATGATTTATTAATTTTTCAGGCGCGGCGAAAAATGGTTAATGAATTAATTATTACACTTATAATTAGCTAACTGTAATCAGAAATACTTTCGTTGAAGACTAAGGAGTTACGTTCAATGGGGATCGAGATTAACATGTACATCGGAAAAGCTGCTATAAATTTTTTTTATTATGCGATACTTTTATAATATATCGGCGATTTATGTTTTTGCCGATACTCTAGTTTGTAGTATTATTGAATCAGGCATTGTTGTACGGAATCAGAGAGGAGGAAAGACTGCAGAAGTATAGCTAGGTGTTAGCTTGAGCTTTTTCTTCAACATTAAAAACAATATTTTGTGATGAAGTCATGAGTTTTTTAATTTTTGAGGGTTCTAGATTTTGGAGAGTTTTACAGAGTCTTCTGGATTTAAATTGTTAAGTTTGTTCTTACAAAATTTATTATTATGCCGAGCAATGGCTATTTAATTTTGTTTCTGATTTATTAAGTCGTTTTTTAATACAATATTTTTGCGATAATATTGCTACATGCGTCTTGCTTATTTTTTATTATTTATTAAATTTTATTTTTGATTGTGTGGTGTACAATATCTTGTTTGATAGTTTTTTTAAATAAATTAGTTTCACCCTTGGTGTCTATTTCATTGTTTAGGCTGTTGAGTTTCGGAAGGAAAAATAATCTCATAAAATTTTAGAGGCATATTGTTTAAGACTAATATGAATAAAACTGGGTTGTGATTAGACGAGAGGGTAGCATAAACATCAATATTGTTTGCACCTGATTTGTTTTATTAAATAGCAGTATATAAAATATCTCATGCACTGCGTGTTGAGTTTGAAGCTTTTAAGTTTATATTTTATTTTATTTTAAATTCGCATGAGGCTCGACAATTTTTATTTTAAAAATTGTGTGAAAAATATATTTCATTTTGAGAAATCAGATATTATATTGAAACTAAAAATACAGGGTACCCGGTTGCATCATAAGATTCCCTATCGAGCTCGACGGTTTACCGTTACATTCTAATTAGAATCCACTACTATTTGTCTCTCAGCCGTACACCGTGGGGGTATTACCCTGCGCTTCTAAAGAAATATTTACCATTTGATTTTTATTATATAATAATGCCCTTTTCTTATAATAAATACAAATATTTTATTGCTTTTGGAAGCAACAATAGTAGGAACACATTTAATAATGACTATAATAATTATATTTATATAAAATATCGTTGAAATTCTGCGCGAAATTAAAAAAATCAGATACATAAGTAGTAAAATTATGGAATGAAGTTAGTAGTATTTTAGATTAATCAAATTTATTCATTTAACAATCCAGAACTGACGCTGATCCCCTAGAAATAAAAATGGGAGTGGTGTCGCATGCAACGAAGAAAGAGATAAAGCATGCTCTTTCGTGTAACGGTACTTAGTCCAGATGACATGGGAATCTTATGAAGCCTACGGTGTATGGCTGAGAGGCAAATAGTAGTGGATTCTAATTAGAATGTAACGATAAACCTTCGAGCTCGATAGGGAAACTTATGATGCTACCCGGTTCCGGTTATACCCGGGTTGGAAGTCAAAGTCAAGGGAGCTTGGGAGATATTCCACGGTGGTTAGGAAAATTTGAAGTACGGTCACTTAGATCTTAGAAGATCGTTCATGATTTTTTATTTTATTTATTTATTTTATTTTAGAGGCACGCAATAAACAACGTTTTAAAGCTACTGGCTTATAACATTTATTCATCATGTTAATTTACTTATCGGAAATATATATGTATCTAGCCATGTCGTTAATGCCTTGAAGATCGTTTAACGGCAAAGTTTGTAGGGCGCACCCGCGCGTTTTCCCGACCCGCGGATAGTGCAAATCCTATTTGCGACATTACTTTTGAATCCAAATTGATCGCGAAGAGTCTGGAATCCAATTATAATCCACGTCTGTCTGCTCGCTAATCCCGTTACGGGTCTGGTGGGTCCTCCGTTCGCGATCCATAAAACATGTCGCCGTTCCGGAACGCTCCAAACGTAATAATGTAGCGTGTAACTAACTTGTCCCGCACAAGAGAGAAAGGCTTAAAAAAGTTTTAAACAAATTCCCAGGCATTATTCAGCGGCGTAACGAACGGGGATTCAATCAATCTCTGTTAGAAAATTGACATTGTTACGGGAGATGTAAATGAGTTTCGAGCCTCCTGGCGCTCCGAAGACGCCTGTAGAAAGAACGCTCTTTGCTCTATACGTGTATGTATTATACCTACTGTATAATATATATGTATAAACACTTGCTTCGGTGTGCGATAGAAACGAGAAAAAATGGCTTAACTTTGATGGAGTTTATAATGGATATTAATATTGTCGTCATCTATCTATTATTTATCAGAAATCATTTATTAGAAGGCGTCTAATGTATTGAATCATTTACTTAATGATATATTGATATTTTATGAATATATTAAGAGTTGTTTATTTTAATTGTTCTGGCCCAAGACTTAATTACATTTTTGACTTGTTGAGTTATTTTAAGTTAGCTCATTAATAACTCGTTACTCACCGTTCCTGTAAATATAGAAATATGGCAAATTTCAATGAATAAATTATTATCTTTGTAGAAGCAATATAGGATTTTAAGTTAGTACATCCATGAAAATAATAGTGAAACACTTTGTAAGAGTTGCATACAAACTTCTACGCTGATTTAAAAACAAACTCGTTCCTTTGTTTAGTTTACTGATTATTGTTTGCTTTAGAATCTCATGCAATTATGAGATTTATCTAACCTCTTAATTGCATGTAATGTGATTTTTCCTGTTATTTATCTTATGTAATATTTGGTAGATCGAAAATTAATTACTTTTCATTGAGTTAAGTTCGAGCAGGGATGAAGATTTTATATGCAAATCGCCAAAGTTTGGAATAAGGCGTCACGGATGCTCGACTTCGCTATGCGGAGCGCTTATCACTTCGATAATTTATTAGTGATTCGCGTTTTATTCGATAAACTAGTTCGTAGCATCCTTTAATATAGCTATATTGTCTCGAATCTTAGTAAAGTGAAGTACTATTTGTTGTCAGAGAGAATTCGAAGATATTTATCGTATCCGCATTTATATCCTAGTACCTTTTTACTATCAGCGTCGGTATATAATTCATTGCATTCTTGGCGTAGCTTCTATTCAATAAAAAAATGCTAATGGCCGGGATCGTCAACCTGTCAATGCTCTGTTACTTTCAATTACGAGCTTTAGTGCTCTAGAGAGCTACTATTAAGCATTTTGATTTCTCGATGATTTTTATTTCTCGAAAAATTAGAATTCTCGACTTTGCTTATATTTAATTAATAACATTAATGTCTGGTTTCTTCGATTATATAATTTATCTTTAATAGCCCGTTGAAATTTTAAGTTTAACTCAAAAATAATATTTACCAATTTTTTAACAAAAAAATTTAAGACCCCTTCGGTTGTTAATAATAATTGTGAGATAATTGTCAATAACATCTGTTGCTACTTTACAAAAACAATAAAAAAACTGTTTTGGATAATCGATAAAGAAAAATGCGTAATTTCTTTTTATGTGAACGGGTTTTTAAATCACCAAAGAAAAGATAATGCCGCCGGCTGGTAAGAGTAATAAGAAATCGCAAATTATTTTTTGTCATTTAAATATTTTCGATCTTCCGAGAAAATATGCATATTAATAAACATCTGCTATTATACGTACATCGAGTGTCTTCTTGTATTACTTAAGCAAAATAAGATGAGTTCGAATGTTAAAAATTTGTAAGAATTTTTTTGTCATTCTCAGACCCCTATTAATACCTTTCAAGAAGTATGCATATTAGGCATGAACCCGCCTATACTTATGCAGCGTTATAAAAATGGCAGTGGTTGTAAACCTATTAAAAATATTCGTACAAATTTAATTTTATTTAATAAGAAATGCTCTATAAAATTTCTCGTTAAAAAAAAAATCTCGATATGACATTTTCTCAGAAAATTCTCGAGTCACGATTGCGTCCCTTGTTCCTGTTCGTTTCGGCCAGGACGTCAGCAACGCTTGAGATCGTTCTTCTTGCACGAGCCAACCAGATTCTCAACAAGCTTGCCAAACACAAAGATGTTTTCGGCGATAGCTATGAGAAGCTGGATTATTATGTGAGATGGTAGTTATCTATTTTAGGTGTGCACAAACTGTTTTTTTTTTATTTATTTTTAAATTTATATTTGTACAAATATTGTATGTACGTAGCGGCAAATTTATTGCATCATGAATAACTTAAAAAACTAAATAATAATAATGAGCATAGCAACACCTTGTATGCACACTTAAAGTCGAACAAAAGTCTTTCGTGACAGTGAATCTCACATTGAGAAAACCTACCTTTGTTTCTATGATTAAATACTAATTTAAAATATTATTAAAATGCAAAAAAATATTACTTTTGCTTATGCAATTCCTGATGTGTCTGGCTGATTGTATTGTATATTTGGGTAAATATAGAGCAGAAATAGGAATCATATTCATGTGCGAAATATAAATACATAACTGTAAAATCAAATTTAGCTGCAGGAAATATTATAGAGGCAGTGATGAAAATTGTCTTATTACTTCCTAGTATATAAAAACAATTTAAATCGTTTTTATGATTTCCCATTAATAAGTATAAGTATTCTCTGCACGTCTGGCGATTATTTAAAAAAAAAAAAAATTTACTAATATAAAATTTTATTGTTTTGTAAAATTTAGCCATCTTTCACGGTCGGGTTGAACTCTGTATTTTAGAAGAGGGAAGCGGCTGATTTCTTCGTCGGTGCTCGGTGTAGCATCGATGTAGTCGTGGGTATCAAGTGAAGATATTAGTGAAATTCTGGTGGAAGTGTATTTGAACAAAAGTCTAATAAACGTTAAGTAACCGTTTATATTTGCCGATCGAGATAAAGGAGGTTTTTGTTCTGCCTATTTTTGACGCCTAGATTTGTTACTTTATAATGTGTTTTTGATTAGAACGCCTTTTTCATAACTTTATAGTAACACATTTCAACGACTATTGGTACTTATTTTGTGTTTATAAAAGTACTAAACGGCTTTTGTTTATGGTTGTTTGTGAAATGCCTTTATCTAATTCTAAAATTACAGTAACAATCACACATTGATTTATTACGTTTTAAACACTTATTGCGACCTTTTCTGAATTAAAGTCTTTTCTTACGGTCATTTTTTCGTTCTCAATGATATTAAAATAATATTATATTACACTATACGACTTTTTGTTATAAATATATAATATATAGCATAATCTGAACATTATCGAGTAGATTCGTCAAGCAGAAGTTTTAGGTATTATATATGTATATGCATATGTAATTAGCAAAAGTTCGAAGTTTAAGTTATCGCAAAATTTAACTACATTATGTTTATTTTTCAAACATTGAATTATGTAACAATGAAGGAGAAACAGTATAGCGAAATCGGTGCGCATAAAATCGTTCGTATTTCACAAAGTCAAATTTGATACATTTTTTGACATGCGTCATGTAAAAAAATAAGCCGAAATTCTTTTCTGAAGTCAAAGGATAAAAGTCTAAAGGTATGTACAATAACATGATTAATCTTTAAGATTGGAAGTGGGATTTAGACAGGTCGAAGCGGTTTCTAATATTAATATTTCAGTACAACAAACAGGTTACTAAGTTCATGCAAACATTTTTTCGTTTGAGCTATCGATTTGCTAATATGTTTAACATACCACAGACTTTAAAATATGGTAAATTATAGATTATAAATAGAGAAAAACTGGTTCAGACTATTAAAACAATGTCTGTTATTTGCTCCGTTTTTTAGAAATCTATTAAATTATATAAAAAATGATATTTAGAAATCAGAATATACATAGACAACCGTTTTAACCTATTTTTATTACCATTCTGAATTATGTAAAAAAAGGTTAAAACACTAATAAATTATTTGTTAATTTATTATATACAATTTATAATTTAAGAAACATTCAAAGCGACCGTTAATTTAAAAAGTCAATAATTTATAATATGTTGAACTTTTCTTATTTAGTATAAAATTTATTTTTTAAAATTATATATACATATATAAAGTTATCAAAAATATTTAAAAAAAAAAGTCAGTAAACATCTAAATAACACATTAAGCTAATTAGGTTGCGTTTGTGGATAATAAGTATATATTTATACTGTAAGTAATACAAGTAAAAATATTTTTTTTTATGGAAAATTATATCATACTACCGAGTAATGAAAAATTATTTTATTAGTTCAAATTTTTAAATTTAATAAATAGTTATTTTGTTGTATAGAGCTATAATTGATAATGCCAAAAATAAATTAAATTAATTAAGAATTTCAAGTTACAAAACAATCTACAGCAAAATATTAATATTTAAAATCATATTGATATTCGACTATAATAATTTTCCCTTTGTGATGTATTATTATTGTTCACATATCACAACTAGTTTCATTATTAAATTACACTACTAATTACAATTTATATATGTACATATATATTTACAGTTGTAGGATCATATTGATCAGGTTTTTCAAACTTAAATGTTATCATATTTTTCAAATCTAATATAAATCATACTATTAATGAAATTTTAATATAATATAAATCATAGTATAAATGAAAATATTATAGTTACTTTCATTGTCAAGTTAAAGTATAATGGCAATAATTGCACCCCTAGGAATATATTACTCGTGCAAAATAATATATAAAGAAAGGCTTTTCCATTATAGTAAATTAGACATGACTGATGCGATTTATTTGAGAGACCCTTGATCAATGATAATAGTCTCAGATTTTCGTCCTTTGGGTCTGCGATTTTTTTCTCCCCATTATGCGACTCACTTAGTCTGTACAAACATTGAAAACTAATAGTATTTGAATGAGAATTTTTCTTCAACGACGACCTTTAAATTTAAATTTGATTTAAATTCTTGCTATATAAACGAAGTTTGTATATAGAAATATTATTTTTATTTACTATTACAAAACAGTCAAAAATAGTCTGATTCTATAATTAAATAATAATGGTAATGTTTTGTTACATAAAGATTTATATATTAACTCCATAAGTCCGAGATATTTAAAAATAAGTTTTATATTACCGATCCATATTCTGATATGATAAATAAAATTAAAATCGTGAGTAAATTAACGAGCGGCCTCTCAATTCACATCACAACCCCTAGACAAAATTAATGGCATTATACAAAATGTGAAGATCTCTTTAGACAATAATTTCTCCAAGATTTTAGAGTAATCATTGATATACTATTTTCGAATTAATAAAACACATAATAACAGTGAATCTAAATCATCTTCTCAGTAATCAATCTAATAATTTTAAATATTTTCGAATCTTAATTTGGTATTTGTGTCAGGGGTTTATTTTTGATATAAAGCAAAATATTTTGTCAATGATTAATATTCTTAAGCAATCTGAATTACGTTCATATATAGTTTATTATTGATTTGAAGTGACTCTTTCTGTGTCTGCGCCCAAAGGATTTAATTGAGAGTTGACGCGAAGAGGGAAGCAGTTAGCTCCGTTTTTCATTGTTTGCCAGCAACTTAGCTTAAGTTATTGATAATGTTATCAGGCTGGAGTATTGAGCAAAAAGTTTCATTTGGGTTCTGTGTTTTCGCTTTTATACACATGAGCAAAAACTAGAATATGTTGGGCTCTCCACAGTTTGCTGCAACTGCGTAATTAGATTAGTAGTATCCCCATCTGTTTTCTAATAAGTTTGGTATTGCGTGGAGTTTTAAACAAGTTGATATAGTTAACAATTGTCGTTCGAGCAGGTTTGAAACGTGATGCATTACGGGATGCAAATTTCTTGACAGCGAACCGAATATTAACTGATAATTATTTTATATTTTTAAATGCTTCTTTAAGTGCTATATTTGCTCTTGACGCATTTTTTTAGGCGTAGGCGATTACTACGGGTGAGCATTCTTTATAGCTTGCATAAAATCCTCCTTATTTTTGGCAAGCTAAAACATACAAAAGTGAATTTTTTTCAAAGCCACAGTTTGCATTTTATTCTTTCCTTTATTATTACTTGCGTTTATAACAACGCATTATGTAGAAAAAATGTTATTATTTTTGTCGCTTTATAATATTGAATAGCTACATATTTATAAGTGTAGCTAATGAACAGTCTCGTTTTAACGTGTTCTTTCTGTGAGATTTACCGGATTCTTCTATAACACCACTATTGTGATGTATCCGCCTATTGTCACGCACTGTCTGCACCGAGCGACAATCCCTTGAACACTTTTAAGCTCTAGCAACCTACCGACTAAGTAGTTATTTTTCACGCTCAGTGAGTCAACTTCACTTATAGCTTTGGGAATTATATTATTTTGTATTTGTTGATGTATACGGTGGATTTTCAGGGCAGTTTTTATGTAAAAGAGTACTTGATTAACTGCTAAACTACTTTCAATATATGTTTTACAAGCTGTTATAATATATAATAAAAGCATTTTAATTTTAAAACGGACTGTACATATTTAAAAAAATATTTGTGATTAATTATCAGGCATTAAAGTCCCACAATTTACAATGCTTATAATTTTAGATAATAAATATTTTGTAATACATTATTAAACCAGTGCTAGTTGTAAAGTTTTCTAGTTCTATTCGATTGCCTTTTTCGTTAACAACCAGTTATTAATTACCATCGTGTCCCGATACAAGTGGCGATTACCTCTGTTTCCTCTTTTTTCCTTTGGGACCTGGAAAAAAGAAGCAATTCAGACGCGAGGGTGTGATGTTTTTATACGTTGTAATACACCCGGCACTGTTTTATGTGGGGGCATTTAAAGTGAGAAATCGATACTGCGAATGGGTCTCTAACCTATTACCACTTCCAACGACTGTGTTGCCCGCGGAGAAAAACGTGCGGCATTTATTTCGTGACCTACATGCAACATTCGACCGGGTACAGGGTGTTTGCGAACAAACACAAAAAATCTTACAAAACGAATCCCTCCTGCCAGCGCAGTACTTACCCTTTACGGCTGTTGTTTTTTTTTTCGAAGCGGATCGCTGCATGCGAGGATTTAATGTATTGCGCCCGGGCTTTATGCGACTATCGTGCTGTGTAATATGAACACGTGAATTTGTGTTGCGGCGAGACAATGGCTTTCATCGATGAAGATTGATGTCGAAAGTCATGAAAACATGTCGAAAAACAAGAGCGCAGCACCATGAAATTTGATCCGATAAATACAAACACTGAATACAATCAAATATAGTGGTATTTTAAGTAATAGAAATCTATTGAAAAATATTGAATCCGATAATAAAGACCGATATATTTAAGAGATAAAGGTGAAATTGAATTGTTAATTCACAAAAACCCAAGAAAAAAGGTAAATTTTTACAATGTCTTTACTGAAAAAAGTATCGTCGACTGTCGAAGTTACGCAAAAGGTAATGCTCGTATTTCAAGACATCGCTCGTTTATCAAGTCGTATATAATAACAAAAATGCTCGCTAACAAACTTATTCGCAATACTAGGTTTTTACTGTATATAACAAATGTATATATTTTTTTCATATTTATATGACTGGATATCTATCGTCGTGCTCATCATTGTGATAGTCTATAAGCCCTACAGTTAGCATTAGTTATTAGTGAATTTTTGATACGATATATGCATGATCTAGTTAGAATTCTTAATCAATATGATCCGTATGATTAAAAAAAATTAGAAACCCTAATATGTGATGATTGATATACTTTTAAATTATAATAATTATTTATTTATAATTTCTGAGATACAATCAAAATTAAAAAAAGTTTAAGTGAAATTCAATCCTAGTTCTTATGGGTGTATTATCGATTTAAACCATTTATATATTTACATATTGAGTCATTATCCGTTGTATATTTTTTCTTTAAGTGTCTCAAATCTAGCCTTTATGTTATGGGGAAATTCAATTAGGAACACTGTGAAAGTAATGATTTAATTAAAACGCGTTTTTTGTTGTTGTAAATATTTGCTAGGATATTGATAGTAATTGTTTAAAAACGCAAATCAAGATAAAAAAACTCAAAGCATCTTTAAACAAATACATAAAATATAGAAGATTCGCTTTACGTATGTTTTTGTAGACGTGTTTATACAAATGTACAATTTAATCCTATTAGTGAGATACTAAAGCAATAAAACCCTTAAGAAATTACGAATGATTTTAATAACATAATCTGACAAGTTAAATTAATGATTTTCCTCGCCGAAAACACGCAACACAAACAAACAAAAAACCAGAACATTTCCCGCGATCTGTTAAACACGTCATTTGTCCAGTGACAATTCACGAGCGGCAATTAAGCGAATGGCGTACACAAAAGTTTGGATACACATTCGAGTGCGAATAAAAAATCGACTCATATAAATCAACAAGTAGAAGTAAAAAATGGCCACAAACACATTACTTTTAATTTCTGTCGACGACTCTTTCCGCCGCCCTGACGCGTATTAATGGCCCACCGACAAAATTCGTTTTACGTATGAGTGTTATATCTAAAACTAGCATCGTACCTGTTGAAAATTAAATGAAAAGTATTTTTTATGAATTCTGAATTAAATATAATATCGCTATGATATAAAATATTTATATCTAGGATATACGTACAAAAGTATTGAATCTTGAGGATCTATAAAAAAAGTCATGGTTCCCAGGATTACAAGCTGTCTCAAAAATCAGTATCCCTAATCTTGACAGATCTATGTATATACAATAGATAGTTGGATCATTTGTATATTTTATATTGACTTACTGCGGACGGATTGAAGTTGAAAAAAATGGATGTAATATAATACTATAAAAATAATATACATTTACTAGATGTATCTTGTGTGTGTGTTTTTTTATTTATTTTCCCTAGTTTATTAAACCCACCGCAAAAGGTCGCTGTATTAACGGCACGTTTATAAATTCGGTTAGCGTCCGATTTTAAACGAGAGTAACAAATCATCGAAAAATTAAGGCCGCCAGTTAAAACAAAGCGTGATTGTGTTGACGCCAGAGTTAAAATTTAATCTAAAGCGACACGAAATTTCAATGTGGTTACCAAAAGCTTTTTATTAATACAAATACATAAATACACGTAATACAAACATCGCTTTGATTTATTTTAGCTTTTGAGCAGAATATAATAATCATGAGCAATTCAATATTATTTTTCATTTGCAAAATTTATATTTTTTGACCCATTGATTAAAGTTTTTTTTATAAAACGAATGCTTAATAATAATATTTAATTGTGAAAAATATTGTGTTACTTTTAGAATTATGATTATTAAATTAAATATTTTTAATGTATTAATTCATTGCGAATAAATATAATTACCCGAAATATTTATCTGACAAGAAAAAACATTTTTTGTATGTTTTTTGATAAGCCAAACATTTTTAATTGTTATTTAAGTATAACATTTATAACAATTAAAACACTATTAAGTAATATATAAATATTTTTTACTTATTGCACGACACCCTACACAAACGAATACAAGAGGTTTCAAAAATGTTTATAAAAAAAATTGATTAAATATCAAATATACAAAATAGTTCATTTATTTTGTTAAAAATTATCCTAATTAAGAGCAATAAACAATTAAAATAAACTAAATTACAGTTTAATTGCTTTTCATAAAACAAAAAAAAATTCAGCACTTGTAGTTAAATATATACATGTAAAATAAAACATAGCTTTACAAGTTTTAAATCATTGTCAATAACAATAATAACTTTTACATCTATCGTCATATAATTAAATCTTATCACCGTATAAAATTACTGCACGAATGCTGTTAGCTAATGTTATTTGATAAATAAGTTTATGAACTAATGTAAAAAATATAGTAGCTAATTTTTAAATTCTACATATTTTATATAAAAGTACATATTAAAAACGTTTAATTCATTTTAATAAATAAAATAGATTAGACATAATAATTTTTTTTTATTTTTCATTTATTTTTTCTGTAAACTTTCTGTATATTATTAATAATCAATATTTAAATCATGACAGACTGACTTTATAACCTTCAAAATTGAATATATTTTTCTTATATAATTAACAGGCGCGTACGGCGAGATACATTCCATTTCGCTCGCTCGCGTGCTAAGCGACGAAAGTGAGTGAGAGATAAGGGCGGATGCTACATGCGTTCCGCACGCCCACTTCTTCTCATTCATTCTCGTCACTTAATACGCGAGCGAGCGAAAGACACATTTTTATTTATTCTGGTTATGTAAAATAGCTCGGTTTACTACATATGTTAGAAATTATGTTGAGATGTCTGTAAGGTATAGTGGATGAAGCAATATTTCATAGCATAAATCATTCATAAATTGGAGGGTTTATTGGTTGCGCACTGTGGTGCAAAAGAATACAATATATTTTGATTTGCCAATGTGGGGACCAGACGTCGCAATTCCTAAACTGTTTTATTGATTTCTTGGCAATAATTTTTAGATATATAAGTTTTATGGTCAAAGGTAATAACGATGTTTCTCTGAATCACTTTAAAAGAAGAAATTGCGATTAGACTTTTCTAAAAAATAGACTAATCGTTATTTTATCACGTGTGTTCTTATGCAAGACTCCAGGGATAGCGATAGAGCTACGCCATACAGTTGATCTTGGATCATCAAGTAGAGCATAAAAAACAGCATCCTTTCATTTATACCTAATTTACATAAAACGATGCAATACTCACACAATAGCAAGTTTCTGCTGCTTTATTGTATGCTTTGGAGCATAGAGTAAAGAATATCATATTATATACATTCTTTACTCTATGCTTTGGAGTTATATTAATAATAACTCTAACATGATAAATTGATTTTTCTAGCAGCCTATTACTTATTAGGCATTTTATATTTTAAATTAATCAAATTGTATTTCATTCTACTTCTTATACAAGTATTTTTTAATATAATATTTGACGTTATAACGAGAACACGCTTGATTTTGCTGTATATGCATGACAGGAAGTGTGTAATGTTAAACTAGTTAATAATTCCAATCATCGATGAGAGAGCCAGCTCGTTAATGGCATATGCAGGTAAAACGGATTGTTCTGAAAGGCACCCCTGTGGGGTGGTTTAACTCCCTTTGGAGGGATTCCTGATCCACAAATCAAGTTAGCCAGTTTGTGCAATAAGCTTATTTCCTGAAAATTTTATAGGCAAACATACTTATTTGTGAATATAATCATGACTTAAATGAAGATAAATAAATTTTACCGTCACGTACTCAACAATATAGTAGGGGGTATTCAGATATATTCTCGTTTTATTAATAAAACTCGGATAGCATATTTCAGTACTTTCGTTTTTATTTATCTACACAATATAAATTTCATCGTTTTATATAACATTCTTTCACATTTACTGCCCTTTTTGTTATATTTTTTGGTTTAGTATTAAAACAATAAAAAAGAGTCGATTTCACTTTTTCTAGTTAATTGAATATTTTTCCCTTATAAAAATGATTCTGAGGAAAAATAAATATAAGGTCTGCAATAAAACTCGCCAACCAAGGTTTCAGATTTTATCCTGAGTTAATCCAGAAGTGTGTTTTTATGTTAGAGAATATTTTTTTTTTTATTCACTTTAGATGCTCTTTTTTCACTCAATATAATACTCAATTGAGTTAAATACTATACACGTTACTGTTTTACCTTATTTTAACACTTTAAAAATAAATAATTTCTTTGAATCTCATCATACACAAAGAAAAGTATTTTTAATGTGAAATCCGGATTAAGGCGTTGGATTCGTCCTTTTTATGTGAGTTAGCCACTGTTTTTCTTAATCACGTTTTAATAAATGATTCATTTTTCGTCACCAGTGATCTGATTTTTTAGTTGTTCTTTTTTGAAAAATAGTACACGTGTTAATCCTCGTTGTTCTGTAGTGATTGGACAATTCACGAGGAACCAAAACACCCTTTTTTCAGCTTTTGCTAATATTTTTGGGTGGTGTAGTGTAACGTAGAGATAATATTTTTTCATAAATAGCATATAAAATGCCTATATTTTTTAATTATGAAATATATATCAAAGTGATTCATTGCACAGAAGTAGTAATGGATTTGTGCGTTTAAGTTCAACCAAAATATAGATTTCATTGGCATATACAAAACATATGATATTGAGATTTGTCGTGCGATTCCAGCATCAATTGAAGATTTTGAGAACATTGTGTATTTATATAATAGCTAAGTCAGCAGTACTTTTGAGTAATGTTGGAAAATAATGCAACCGACTTACTTTTAATATAAAAGGTTCTGAAAAGGTTTTTCAGATACCTCTACATGAGAAAAATATTATCCATTTTTATTTTCCAATGAATTTCTGCAGTGTGCTGGGATATGATTTACTTAAGTCGCGTTGACGAGTGTACTTTGAAAAACACTTATCTAAGCTGGTGGTACGTTGCTTGTGGTGTATGTTTGAATTTTATTCTTTTAATAGCCTTGTTTTTATTACCTATATAAAATGAACAAAATAACATTTTTATGAATTTCGATTATTCTGTGCTTTTTACAAAATTGGTTTAAAAATTAAATACGTGTATATATATATATATATAACATACTTTCATTGAGCTTTGTTTTTATTTAATTAACCTACCTACGCATTAAATGATAAAAAACAATATTTAGGCTTAAACGTAAATGCCGTACAATATTTGAGCGTAGTATGGATTTTTTATGTATACATATACATACCTTTATTATATTTTGAAAATAATTTATTTATCTGCACGTTTAAGGTGATAAAAATAGAAAAAAATATGCTAAGGCCGGCTCAGTCTTCAGGGACTATATGGGCAACGTTTTCATTAATAATACAAAGTCGGTTCTATGTTTTAGAACCAAACATATATAATGCAAACGAAGGGGTTGATGACAACACGTATAAGGCTTTATTTTCGGAATTTGTTAATGTACTCCCAGCTATAAAACGAAAATTGTTTCAAAGGTCACTATTTATACATACAGTACAGATCGAAATTTGTCCTGCATATAAATACATTTTTTTTATTTATTGATCGATAAATAATTAAACATTTAAAATATATAATACATATGCACTTTTTATTATATAGAAAGTCAGATCTGCTTTTAAAAATCAAGTCAATAGGTATCTTATGGGTTAAGAAAGTGCAGCCTTCAATATATACTATGAACTAATTTTAAAATAAATAAAAATCCTGGTTCTTTTTTAACGTCATTCAATATAATTTTTTTCTTATAATACTGTCTTTGAGAGCTTTTATTAATGTCAACTCGTCGTTAAAAACTTTCTATTCATGTTACACGATAGAAAATATATATAAAAGCATCGTTAAATAAAATAAAAGCTGATCTAGGAGGCCATATCTAATAATATTTAATTTAGATATTACTCAGATAATCTAATAATAATTAATTTAGATAATGCTTAGATAATAGATAATTTGAGATTATTACTAAGCTCTGATTCAATTTACCCCAATAGTTAAGCCACAATAGCAACAAAATCAATAGCTATAATTTATTAGGCTTAAAACCATAGATTTATAAAATAATGAAGTCTCAGTTGCTCGTCATTAAACGAATCCATTTTGGTCAAAAAAGTAGAAGACATTTTTAAAATGGTGGTGATCACGTTTGACCTGAAAATTTCCTTTGGCCGGAAAAAGGGAAACTAGACCGTCTCTCTTCTGAGAAGAAACGTGGTCAAGTGACTGAAATATTCGTATAGAATACTTTGATTCATTATTTCAAATTGAAAAGGCGATACGATGCTTCGGCCGGTTTGGATACACTATGTAAGGTTGTGAGGTATAACATTTTTCAACAAAATATATTTTATATCAAAATTCTGAGAAATATAGAAACATCTGTTGCAAAGCACAAAAATATATTTTTATTTTATAATATTTGTTCCATATATGTTGTTGAAATGTTGGTTGAAGTTGTCAATCAAACATTTAAACAAAAGGTAATCTGATGCTGTTTGACTATTAGAATCAATATTATTTATTTTTCATTGCTTTTCGGTTAATTTTAATATCATATACAAAGTAAAGATTTATAATTAGGATTTTAATTTTTTATCTATGGCTAAAAAATATTTTTTCAATATTTACTTTGATACATATACCACTTATTAATTTTCTTTCGTTTTGCATCATCGACCGAACCAAAACTCCATCTCACGTTTTAGCATAATTATCTCTTCAATATTAAAAAAATGCTTTTAAACGGTATAGGTGCAAAGTGAATTTAAGCATAATTTAATGCTTCGTATGTACCTTGCTGAAGCTTGTGACCATAGTTTGGACGTACCTTAATAAGTGAGATTTAGGAATTTATTACATAATCATCTCAGAAATGGCACAAAGCTTACCTCATTCATTATTTGCGTTTATTCCCTTTTGACTCTCAGAATTCCAACACTGTTTGGCAATGGCGAAGTTGATTCAACATCTTTCCTACGCATTTATCTTCATTAAGCGCGTGAATGCAAAATACAATTACAAGATAATACGAGAGTTAACCCCTAAACGTCACACATCTATTTTATCTTATCACATCGGATTAGGTATGTTTTATTTTTATTTAATATTAATAGATTATAACTTGAAGGAGTTGCTGAAAGATAAATATAATAGTATGTATACATATATTGTACTTATCAAAAGATCCAAAGTAGGGTATTAGTAAACGGTTATTGAGTAGGGTGTAGAATCTCATTATTAAATTTGCAAGGAAACTTAATCAGGGTCTTCTAAGTACTTGTAAACTGAATACGCATGTCTTGATGCTGACGCTATAAATACATAATTAGTTTTATTAAATCCTATAAAATTAATTATCAAGATGATTTTTTTCTATATTTATTAAAAAAAATTGCAATCATTAAGTACGTTATAATCTATGTACTTGTTTTTTTTTTGTCATTTTTATAAGATTTTAAATCATATTATATTATTATGTAAAAACCTAATGAATAATAAAACAATAAGCAAACAATTTTAATATCGTGTTATTGAAATTTACGTTACGTAAGTTAAAGATTCGTTAGAAAGATCATTGCCATTCCTTAGAATGAGAATGTATTGGGCTTGCTTTATACAATAGAGAATTATGCGACAGAGTCACCTTTTGACGTTACGCTTGTTTTGTAGTATTGTCCCGGTCTTATAGCAACGTAAGTTATTTAGTTATACACTATTATTAAATATACAACAATGTTTTAATCACGTATAATTTTTGTAATTACTATAAAAACGTGATATTCTCGTAGCATTGTCTGCATTTCGTAGCTCAGATCAGAGTTGACGTGAAGAGGGAAGCGGCTGATTTTTTTTTGGCGCTTTTACGTAACTCCGATTAGTTTATATTAGAAGTGAAATCTAAATAAAATAATGATGTGTGATTATTTATATACGCTAGTCAAAATTAAAAAAGTTCGTCTAATCACTTCACTCTTAAAAGGTTTGTAAGTAGAATTATATTCATTGTTTTAGTAATAAAAATATTTTTTCGCATCACTGATTGGCTAGTCTAAAATAAATAGTATCTGGTTTAGAGGTCAACACAGTATGTGATATTAAATGCCTTTGCGAAGTGGTGTTAGGAAATAGTGCTCAAAATAGATTGGATGCCAAAGTGTTAAACATTGAAGTTCTTGGAACACTGCATGGTCTAAATAGGACAATTTTAAACTGTATTTTATGGTTAGAAATCTCAAATAATTTCAAAGAAAATGAAATAATGACAAAATCAAGATATTATAAATGTATGTGAAAACGTGTAAGAGAGGTGAAAGATCATCGCCAGGGGTTTATAACCCTCAAAAATACTGAGGAGTATGTCTGATTTAATATTGTTCATTCTCTTATTGTGTTGGTGTTGTTATTAAAAAAGTAATACGTTAATATGTCAACAGTAGCTTTTATAACTTATGAAAGTACGAGCGTAGCGTCCGCGCAAAGTTTGACAGCGGGAACGTTAATATGGACGCGCTTCGTAGAACAGCGTCAAAACTGCTTAGGGTGCAGTGGTGGTACCAGTATTAGAGATATACCAGTGGTAATTTGCAGTGTATCAATTAACATGGCGGCCGAGTAGTCCGAATGCTCACCGCATAAATGCCAAATTGTCAAGTTGCGACACGAACAGCGTCTTAATCCGTTTACCAGTTATTGCTCTGGCGGCTCTCACAACTCCACTATGTTGTTCCACGTTTCGCACTAATTCTATTAAAATTTAGACGTTATTAAACAATGGATTTTATCAAATTAATCTAATTTGTGTGTGTTTAATTAAGTTTAAAGATTTAAGGCGATAGGTTCATTATATACAACTTGTTTGGGGCTCATTGTAAACAAGAGTTTTGTTACTGAGAGTGGTTCATTATTGATTTAAAAATATGAAAGGCGTTAGCTTTCTAAATATACATTTTTATGTTTTGCATTTGATTTTATAATATTCATTATAGCTATATAAAAAACAAATTTTATTTTATAATTAAAATAAAAGTATCCGGGAAGGTAAGAAAATTAATTTTCACTAATATTTTAATCTTGGGCTAATCCTTAAATATTAATTATTAACATCGAAGATTGAATATAAAAATAATATTGTTTAAGTTGCGTACACAAACAAGTAGATGAATTATTGATTTTGGAGTCATAAAAAAACTACCTATTATATCTAATACATTTATAACAACATTTTAAGAACAGTATCGAACAAACATAACGATACAATGTTCAGAGTTGTAGCGGTAATAAAATATATATTGCTTGTAATTTTTTAGTGAGGGCAAATATATTATAAGCATTAAAACTTGCAAGATAATATCATTAAGTAAAAAGCTCAAGGGGTTGTGTGCATTATAATATCAGTCAGTGTGCAGTGTAGCAAAAAATATAGCACATAATTGTACAAATATTTATATTTAATTAAGCAGTTACATGAGTCAATAATTTCACGTAGTGCGAAATTCTTAGTTATTTTTCTCTTGCCTGACATTTTTTTGTAAAGAAAATATAAATATGCAATTATGTAAGCAGCGTAAAATTTATTAAAAACGTTTTTCTAAAAAAATATTTTTCTCAGATGTTTAATTGTTGTTTTTTTACGCATCGCGTATATAAAAACGCCTAACTTATAAAGTTTATAACAAAGCTAAAGGCAAACATATTTTATATTATAAAAAACGAAATCATTTATTATTAATTAGGTTTAATTTTATTTATCTTGTTATCGTATTGCAGTAGCACGTAATCGATCGTTAGCACGTCGTTGTTCAGTTTTTCAGCGGTTTCACGTGCAGTATCATGTAATCGTATTTAACAAATAACAGTTAAAATTACAATATAACACAGTTTACATAAAAATGGCAGCAAGAATAATATGTGCAAATGTCACGTTTGAGATGAAAAAAAATACAAAATACAGAAACATGTATTTTATGTTTTATAGTATAGATTATTTTAATATTTTAGGTTGTAAGCCAAGAATATTATGATATTACGACATTCCGTTCATTTGAAATCTTAAAATCAAATTTATCGTATTCTGAAAATCTGTTAGAAATTTTCTTATAACTCTCATCAATTTAAAATACCATCCAGTATGTATTACATAACACTTCACATAAAACGTATTTTCAAGTCAGCTCAATTATTATTTTAAAATTTAAACGAAGGACTTAATATTAAATCTATTCACTAATGATAGTAGCAGGTACTGACATTTAAGTTCATTAATGTAAGACTTAATCTTGATTATATTTTAATAAACATCTCAAATTTCACAATGTTAACAAAATAATTTAAAACAGATTCGTATACAGTCGTGTTAATTGAGAATTTATTCCCTTATATTTGTACCTTAAAAATATAATGAAGCTACTTACTTAATAGTTAATAAAATAAATATAATTAAATCTAAATATAGTAGAATAAAATAAAAAATCTCTTCTAGACTACTAGCTTTAATGACCAGCAATCGTCGAAATCCCCAACTTAGAAAATATACGTTGTCATCGTGTTATCCGGAGCAAAACCTCGTATTGTATTAGATTCATTTTGTCGAATACAGGGCGTGTTGGTTGTACGTGCGTAAGTGAGTTGTCATGTCTGAATACTAAAGGCGCCCACCCCGGTTGTAGGCGATGGCACAATTTCCCGACCGAACGTGCCTTCAGACCATTTTCTTGGCTTCGAACACAAACACGGAGAGCAAATGTTTGCTTTTCTAATAGAAGATTAATAAGTTAATAATATATACGCGCGCTGGGGCTTTGACTGCATTGGATTAGGCATAAAAAAGCGCTCGAGGCCATTTAAATATTCACAGCCATCCATGAGAGGAAAATGTCTTGGAAAAAAATCATTGTATACAGAAAAAATACAATATTTTCAAGATAGGCGTTTTAAATCATATCTTTCTAAAAATAATTTAAGAAATAATACATAAACAAAATTATTATTAATTTAATTAGGAACATAACAACGAAGTTGTATTGTAACCAATGTTTCAGTTTCACTTTTTAGTTATATTTTACATTAATTCATTTTAAAGGAAGATCACCCTAGAATTATTTTGTTTTTTCACAGAAAAAAATATCAGTTTTTCAAAGCATATACTGTCAGAAAAGTGCCATTATTAAAATGGTAGAGAAAATGTACATTTAGGACTATCAATTTAATGAATTCAACAATGAATAATCATTTCTTTATTATATTTTTATACTACTACTTTGTACTAGGTACAATATATAAAGCAGAAGAATGGTTCATAAAAATTCAAAGATCGGTTTGTGATACGTGACGTCACGGATCACAGAACGATTTCCGGCAAAGATCAGCCGGTGTAGAAATGTCGGAGCGTGTCGCCGGAAGTACACTGCGCAGATTTCCGGTTCGAGGAAATGCAAGAGTGTCACTAGATGACGTCATCCTTATTCACCCGACGTTCGTACAAAGTGACGCAATTTATACGTTCAACGCGATATTTTATAGTATATTTATTTTATGTTTTAAGATATAAAATAAATAATGCCTAATGTTAAAACATATTATGAGATTTGATTAGGTGTCATTAAGTGTCATTAGGTTTTAGCTAGCATAGTATTGATGGAGATTCAACTAAATTTGAAACAAAATTTTACGATCTTTTAAGTAAGGGAATAAATAAGACAATGAAACATTAAAGGTAAAAAGCTACGCAGACAATTATTAAAGCTAGTATCTATTATTATATACTTTAAGATATTAGAATGGGATGAAATTCGTGGATTTTTATTATCAAACAGTTCCTTTGAAAATATAAGCAAAAATAGACGGAAGTTCCTAATTTTGTTTAAAATATTGCAATATTATATTTTATTATCATATTTTGAATTAAAATACATATTTTAGAAGCTATGCTTAAAGACCTTGTACGAAATTGTACGAAAAAATATAGAGAATATCATTAATTTACTGTTAAACATAATATTTATTTCAGTTAAATGATTTTGTAGTTGGGTTTTTCTAAACTTTACTAAGCTAAAAAGTCGTTTACACAAGTAGTTAAAAAATGGGATTATTATGTGATTTTGTAGTCTTGGTTCTTTTAAATTTTATGTATATGGCTTCTTTCAAGTATAGTTCTTCCTAAAGAACATTTGTAATATTTTAATCACTAAATGAAAATTATTCCAGAATTATTAAAACTAGTATCTAATTCTAAATTAGGTTTAAAAACGACATTGACATATTTTGTGTAATTTGCACAAAGAATTAATGGAGTTTGGAAAAATAACGTACAATTTTTAATATTATTAGATGTCGGTCCCTCACTATCATGTGGTACCGCTACTAGTGAGTGTACGAATACCGGACCATCCACCTTTTGGGTTGTTATTATTATTTTAATTCGTTCTAATTAAATAAAATATATTTTGTTAAAATAAGATATTGAAACTATAATGTATCTGTACGGTTTATTGTAGAATACTGTATAAGAGGGTACACTACACTGCATTTTTAATTGCTTTTTACTGGTTGGTTTAGCTTAAAAATATTGAAAAACTTGTAATGGTTACTTAAACTCTTTTTTCAGGACAAAATTTTAATATCTATGCTACTGTTAAATTTCGCTTGTGCCACAACCGTTACTGTATGAATTTTCGCATTATTTACAATTTTTTATTGCTTATTATAGTTCTATATGTGGACAAACTATGTAATATTTTTAAATAATTTAAAATAGTTTTCACATTAGCTAAATAATTATTTAACTAAACATTCGATGGCACTTAAAAAAAGGTTTGTATAACAAATATTTTAAGACGCAGTATGTCTGGTATAGGAAATTAAAATTTATTTTTTTGCATCAAATATAAAAAGTTATTTTTAAAAAAACTTACTCAGAATTGAAACAATATTTACACACATAAATAAACAACTAATAAAATTGTATAACTAACGAATTATCTTAAAATATATAAAAAAAAACAGATTAATAAATAGATAAAAAATAGATTAATAATTCAGCCATGTAAGAATAAATTGTATATAAAAAAAATATTAGCAATTTTAGCAGATTATATTTACAGCTGTTACAATGCACTACTTAACTATGTATAATGTTTTTACTTTTTTAGCCAAAAGTGCTCTACTTTTTTAGGTAAATTGGTACTGATTTTATAGCTCGTTATAGAGCTTTTGTCTCATTCCTAGCAATTGTGAATTTATTAAGACAATATGAGCAACAAATAAAAAATTGTTACACTCCTAAACTGCATATTATAATATTTTATATTAAAAAATCTTACTTAAATCTTTAAAAGCAACGAAAATAGTTTATTATATAACTTAATGATACGAATTTCTCTAACGCGTTTCATTTATTTTCGATTAAATATAAATTTTACCAAAACAAAGTTTCAGAATATAATTTTAAGTTAAACAACAAAGAATAAAATATAAGGGTAAGCAAATAATTATAGATTTTTAAATTAAATTGTAGCATTAATATTTTTTATTTATAATAAAAAAAAATTTCTGACGATTTTATACAAAAATAATGTATTTTAATATAATGCTACAAATCAAAATTTCTGGGTTATTATTTAATTGAGAGTCTTAATTTTCGAAATTACATTTAGTGCAAGATATTATTTCTATAATACTTTTTAATAATATTAAATATAGAAAAATACTAAATTCAATTTATACATAATATTTTAGTTTTATGAGATTCGATGGAAATACATCGTAGTGCTATTTCGGAGTAATACAGTAAATATAATTATTATTTTATTTTTATTTTGTATGCCTATATAGAATCACACATTATAACTGTTTACTATTGTTTATGATCTTTAGCTTTAGTAATATAATATTTAATTTATTTTTGCAAAGACAGATTTATCTCTTGCTATTTTACTTGCGTCAGAGTCAGCGCATTTTTCAGTTACAGACGTTTTTTTGCTAGATTTCATTAAATTATGTGATTTTTTAAATAAAATAAATATTAAAAAAACAAATTTATTCTTAATTATTTATATAGCAGAATTTATGTTCTTTCCTTTTATTTTTTTACTATATCGTTTGTCCGTTCCCTTAACAAATTCAGCCCATTAATTCACCCGGAACACACATTCTTTTAATTTAGTTAAAACGGTGGCTTCCTTTTGAACTAGAATAGTTTAGCCGAGTTTTAAATATATGCGACTTTAACTTGTTAATTATATGCAATATTTCGTGAAACATTGTTTCGCTAATTACACGCGGTTAAGTAGAACCTCTTGGGGTTTTCCGCTTACCCAACTTATGCCCGTTAAATAAACCCTCGCCAGCCACAGAGTAGGTACATTGTGCACATCGGGGTATTATGGCAATACATCCACTCACGGTCGGTATACTTCATTACCTGTGACGACAACGTCAAACTGGATATAATATAATATAACATAATCCGCCATAGGGCTTCCAATTGTAAATCTCATATTTCGTCCGCCATTAAGACGTCATAGCTGACAATATTGAACACTGATGAGAAGCTTGCTTTTGATATTGTGTCAAATCGTGCGATTGAGTTACCATACGATGGGTGTTGAATTGAAAGTTGCAACCGAACACTATTCATCACTTAATGAAAGGATACTTTAATTTTAAGTTTGTTAATATGTTATAAGATGAACTGACATACAGTATTTTGAAACGGAGTAAAATAAAAATTCACTATTATAACTAAGACTTTGATATAGAAAGCTTTTTGGTACTTATTTTACGCAATATTTTGATTGAATGGGCTTATTAAACATTTGTTATATGTGCGAGAGATAATGGGTTGCAAATTACCGTACACACTATGTAGACAATAATATACAAAATTTAGGTTTTATTTGTACATTTTTTTTAATACATTTTGGTTTTCAAAGTTCATAACACTCGTATCAAATTGGCTTAAAAAGTCTTAAAGAAAAATTACTAGTGCAGGGATCGATATCTGACTAAAAAAATGTACTAAATTTGACCCATCAATGAATTAGTATTAGTGCTAATACTTGTGTATAAATATTTATTTAAAATATTGAAATTATAAAATTGTATCCTTGTTATAATATCACTAATGTTGTACGTATTTTTTGTTATGTCTATGTTAAAATCTTTTTCTTTTTATATTATTAAACATATTTTTAATTAATCTAAAAAAATATTATAAATACAATTTGAAGCCTTACAAGCAATATAAATGCTTAACGGTGATCGATCCATTCCTATAAGCTTTATTCCAAGGGTAGTGAATAAGTTATTATTATCTTCATTAATAATTTAATAATTAATATTATTTTTTATATAAAACTCCTTCGCTTTTTTTTAAATCTTGATACAAAAGTAGATTGATACTTTCTATGTTAAAAAAATATTCTTCACAATTATTGACCCATGTATCCGTAATTGCCGACAAAAGCTGGGTGCCCGCCCATATGGGTTGGACTGGTAACAGAAGTGGTGCACGCAATAATTAGCACGTAGCAATACTTTTGTTAAGTTACTAATACTAAACTTTTGTGCAAGCTTTAGAATTGTTGTGTGAAAGTTTTAACTCAACTAAGGTGGTAAGTCGGTATCAACTAAAAAAGAACGCTTGATCTTCAAGCTTCTCGTCTTAAGCTCAATTTTTTAGAATACTAGAGATCGTGACAATAGGTTTTTTGTTATGGTTATTCTGACAAGCTAAGCGGGTCATATAAATTAGGTATCACTGCTTTAAAACGTCAGATTCTTATGCCGCGAACTGTACTTAAAGTAGAAAAATATAAAGTCCTCAAACAATGTCATTAGTATTTGTTCCAAAAATATATTTTATGGTTCCCATTTTTGCTTGTTATTTAATTCTGTGAATGAATCATCCTGTATACCTAAATTGAAAAAGCAAAACAGAACAATACAATTAAATTACGTTACACAAAACGTACTTCATCGGCAGAGGGTGCGGTTTGCGCAAGGCATCGTCGTGAAGATGTAAATTTTTCCCGGAAGCGCTAATTAATACGGGCGCAATTTCTAAAATTCAATTGTCGGTCGGCGAAGAGGTCGAAAAATTTCAAAGCCATCCGAGGGGGGGGGGGTCGGCATAAATAAAGTAATAATTAATTTGGCAAGGGTGGCGCCAGTGTTTAATGTCGTGTACGTGAGAGTCGGAAAGGGCCCGTCGGAAAGTGTCCCCGTTAAAGGTTTCGTAATTGAGTTAAGCCTAATTGTTTAATGTATTGCGAACGAGCGGGGCCGGATAGATACCGACACGCTTCGAGCCTATGATTCACTTTGCGCGCAGGAGACATTATAAAATGTTCACGTATTCACACGCACTTTAACACGCTCGCCACCTGTGCGCGCATACGCGTGCTTAATCAAGTCGAGATTAAGCCGCGGCGGCACGTTCCCCCCTGCCTCATAAAGTTTTACTGGCATACTGTGCACTTTTTAAAATTTGTTTATTAATAATTTTGCGCTCACAATTTCGAGCTAAGCGCTCATAATCTCGTGCTATGCGTACACAATAGTGATTCTGATTCTCGGCACTTTTTTTGAAACCGAGAATCGAGAGGTTTTTTTGTTAGTATCAGGAATTACAGTAATTTAAAATTGTAAATAATATAAAATAATTCCAAAATAAATGCCGTTTTTTTAATTAGGCACTTAGATGTTCATTTTCATTTTAATGATTCAAAACATAATTTTATTCTAAAGAACATTAACTCACCTCTCAGATATTTTTTTAAATCCATTAGCATGAAATGTTTGAGGACTTGATGCAAAATATTCCTGTTGTCTTCTTTTCACATCATCTGAATTTTTATTTTCAGTATCATATAAAAAGCTTATCGATTAAAATAAATGCTAATTGAAAAGATCAAAGTCTGAAGCATAAGGTGGATGACATAACATTTTTCAGCATAGTTACTTGATATTATCGAGAGTCTACTTTGCCACATGTTGATAAGTGCAGGAAATATTTTTATTTACTTATACACAACGATTAAGCTGAGCACAATATAAGCTTGTTGTAATTGTTTGGCTAGGTTTGAGAGTTTCGTAATGCACAATCCCTTTACAATCTTACCATACACACAAAATAACTTTTTATCTAAGTAGGTTTTGGTCCTTGACTTTTAAATAACCATTGTCTTTTAAGCGATTGTTGTTATACAACATCTATTTATACCAGTTAGCAAATAATCGGGAAACATTGATCTTAAGCCGCTAAAACATCGATCAAAATCTACTTAAAATAATATTTTTTTTCTTTCTAAACTTGTATTTTAATTATATACAACACATGTTACTAGTCAACTCATTAAAATAATCAGCAAATTTCTTGTGAAAATTATTAAAACCATTTTTTGTTAAAAATAAATTTGTACAATACTGTAACTATAAAAAAATTGTATTATAATAGAAAAAAAAACAATTTAAATACAGACACCCTCTATTTGAATTTTAAATATTGTAAATATAAAAAGAGATTTATAAAAAAGTAAGTAGGCAATATATACCTAGCAGTAATAATTATTTTATTATTTTTTGGGAATAAATCTGAGTCGCACATTCAACAGTTGTCCACGACAGTCAACGTCAGGATTAAGAATGACAAATGCAAAGATATTCACTTGACACGAGAGGGACATATTGTCGTCTTATGGCCGACGAGACGAGATAATTCCGGGAACGGCTTTACATAGAGTGAAACTAAATGCGTATTCGTCTAAATGGGTCTGTATTAAAAAAGACAAAAAATGGCAAATGGCGTACTTGGATTTAATCTGAATAATTTAAAGTTTTATTTTCAGTATATGTGTATTTTAGTCATAGTGTATATACCTCGATTCCAGAAGTGTACATTATTTTTATAGTAAAGTACTTATATACAAAATTTGCCTTTTGTATAACGGTAGAAAAAGAGAACGCGGGATATTTTGGAAGCAATCGAAGTTCGCTCGTAAAATTTCAATCGGAAACAATAGCGGGCAAAACTCACATTGGCTATATTTAAAAATGGCATTCGAGCGGCAATAGTTTCGATTTTCCATTTTCCGGTTACCCGAGCCGATTGTATCCCTCCGGCAGTGAAACGGTTACATCGCGATTTGTGCGCGCGTGTGTTAATTTATGTGATATTGTGTTTCGAGAAACGGCTGAAGCTCTTTATCCAGGGCGGTGAATTACAACTATTACGGACAAAAGGATACTTGTTGCGGATACTTTTTTCCTTCTTCTTCTCTTATTCTTGGTTTTCTTTTCGATTTCCAAGAATAAATCACGCGAGAGCTCGCGACTATGGCGATAGATTTTTCTGCAGCGTTTAACCGCAAAGGCGTGCTTTCGTTATTTCTGACCAGCCTGTATGTGCGGCTGTGTGTCAACTGGGGCGGAAGTTTGTTGTCTAAGCCAATCACTCTAAATACTGGTTGATGCAGTCGAAAAGATTAGGGATGCGATGTAGGTTTTACGTACGTAATGGAAATTACGTCGAAAGGCATTATAGGTAATATGTAGTTAACGTAACAACTTGACTATAAATAATTAATATATCATAAGGTCGATTTTCATAGCAAGAAATAAAAGTGATTTTTTTGTTAGAAAATCAATTCAACAATTATGAAAAAAAGTAGTTCAGAAAACTAAATTAATCTCAATTGGTTAAACTATAAAAAGTACCTACTACGAATAATGCAGTTTTAGCATCTGTTGATTTATGTGATTTAAATTTTTTTCATTATCCATGAAGCATCTATGTAGGTGTTCTAAAAAAGTAGAGAAATTATTCCTATAATTGGGAGAGCATTCAGGAGCTTAACTTGAAAATTGAGAGGACTCTACTACAATCTACGACGATCTAATCAGATCGTTACTGCTTAAATAATAGTTTAAATATATGTAGGTATAGTGTAAGTTAAAGAATTTAAATATAAAGTGTATTCCACATATTGGTAATGCACAATATGACAGTATACAGTATTTTTAATTACTAATTTATAGTACAACTAGTGAGATAAAAGCAAACAAAAATATAGTCGTCACTAGGGATTCCAATCCCGGGATCCCGAATCCCGGGATCCCGGGATCCCGAACGATTTTCAATACCCGATGAGTCCCGGGATTATAAAACATAATCCCGAAATTTTCGGATTGGTTGATTTATCAAACACAATCGAATTATTATTGACAACATCGTTATATTTCGTGTACAAACTTGCGCGAGTTGCACGTGTCATCTGTGAATCTTTGAGGCTGTGAGTCTGAACGTGCTTTTTCAGCAGCAGGCTGCTTAGGAATTTTTATTATATTATTTTCTATTTTAAGTCCAAGACTAAAATTATACGTACTTAAACATTGTACGTTATAAAAAACAGATGTAAAAATATATTGTATTATTCATTTTAAATTATTTTTATCGATAAAATAACATGAAAATTATCCCGGGACTGGTCCCGGGATCCCGGGATCGACTAATTGCAATACCGAAATCCCGGGATCAAAATTTTGGCCCGGGATTGGAATCCCTAGTCGTCACCTATCATTAAATTAGTCAGTTTAAATATGCGATGTGAGCGTAAAACTATATTACAAAAATAAAATATTGTTGAACATCTATAGGATTCTTTCACATAAGTCAGTTAAAAATAAGTATATTTTTAGACATAACAATTCATTCATTAAATAATAAAAATATGTTATTTGCTTTTGCATTTACAATTCCTAAGAAAACTCTTAAAAAAATATTTTCTCTATAGTTATATAAACGAAATAATACAATATAAATATATTTATATGTGCTTTGTCAGAATACACGTAAATTTTCATTCTCCTTACACTGCAAACAATTCTCCACCCGCTGAACCCTTCAAGCGAAACAAAGGGCTCCGCAACGATCACAGCAAAATATAAATCTGCGAATTCGAACGCATATATTTCGTCAGGAATAAACTTTTGTCCGGTTGATCCAATGATTAACGAACGTCCTTCCTCGCCGTATTTCGCGTGTGCCATACACCATAACAACTGTACTATTAACAATGGCTGATTTATGGTGGAGCGACGTGATGTGCGATCGTTTGGTACATTTTTTTTATCGAGAGGGAAAAAATATAATAAAAATATATACATACAAATAATATTGATATGTTACCATACGAGTACTTATAGTTGGTTTAATATTTTTTATTTATGTACACTGTAATATTTAATTAATTAAAAATTCTCTATTCTATGTATTGACTGATAAATTAAAACGTTTTGAGAAATAACTCGATGCACTTTGATGTTTGGAATTCAAAAGATAGTAAAGTCGTTGAACGTATAATAATTATGTATACAATAGCTGCGAGCAGTTAGATGGCTTTAATTGCCACTGGAGTGAAGTTTTGACATCACTCGTGAATACGGAATGAGATTTGTTCCAATTAACTAGGCTGTCAAAACGAATGGTTTTATTACCTGCTGCCATTTCTTTAAAAGGCGATAAAAGATTATATCATAAATATTTTTATAAAAAAATATATGTTTTTTTTATTGAATATCGTTATAATAATACACAATAATTTTATTTAATTTTCAAGGTTTTATTTTGCTGTGGGTCTAAGTTTTAATGTACTATTATTGGCACGCTTTTAATTACGATTACGTTAAGTACTAAAAGACATAATTTATTATGTATATGTATACATTCGAATTTCAATTAAGTATGGTTTTGGCTACTCTTTGCAATAATAAAAAAATCGTAAAGCGGCTACATGGAATACTGCAAAAGAATATATAAGGTAACATATACAATATTTAATTTAACTGAAAGCTAAGTAACCTAAAAATGTAGTTTAAAGTTAGTACTATAGATTTTACTTAGTAATTAGTGAAAGGGATCATAAAAATGAGTGATTTCGCAGGCTTTCCATGTTAATTTGCGAAATTGCATTCACAGGCTCCGCGTGCCGCCGTTGGGCGTCACTGGGAAGCATCGCTCCCCTTTGCCGAGTTTATGCCTTCCTTCCGGATTCGTCGCACGCCAATAGAGCGTCATTCTAGGGCCGGGCTCATTCCTATGCTAATTTCAACGATTGATGAATAGTCATAACAGTGCGGCCGCTGTGAATAAATGGGCTGCAAGTAATTTATGGCAGCTCCGCCCGTTACTGCCAGCAACCGGTATCTTTATCTATCTCTCTTCCCCTTTATCTAAAAAGTAATTCTAAATCCAGAATAAAAGTAAAATTTAAACTATTAAAGTCAATATGATAAACGTATTGGGCGATCTTCGAATATTATTTTTTTTAGTAACACTACATTTTTTTAATAATTATCGGTCTAAGGGCCGCAATAGCGGCAAACCTCTTAGAGCGAAGCTCTAAAATAGGTTTATTAAATTTAAGGTCGTAGTCCAGATGCACAGATATTTAACGCTTGTTTTATATTTTACGTTATTGCCCTCTTTATTTAAGAGAAGCTTGTTAAACTTTTTGTGAAAATAATTGCTTCTGTTTTAATTCGGTTGATTTAAATTTTCCATTTTTCAAATATTTATTAAGGATTTTAATAGATTTTTGTTATTTATTTGTAAGTACTAGTTAAAATTGCTGCATATGTAGATAAACATGTACTTTTTATTTTTGAGATATCATTCATATACAAGATAAAGAGAGACGGCCCAAGCAAACTTCCCTGAGGTACTTCAATTATAATTTTACGCGTAATTAAGTGAGCTTAAAAAATGTTACATACATATATGTCAGCTTAATCTAAATTAAGTGGTTTTTATATTCAATCTTCTAATGCATATATAATGCAAATTCTGTATCTGACTAAAATATAAACATTTTTATTGTCGTTTTAATATATGGCTAAGTTATTTAATCCACTTGCCTATTAAAATATCCATGTTCTTATATAATATATTTTGTGTTAATATATTTTTAAAGCATTACGCAATTTATATAAAATCATATGCCTAACTTAAATCATATATTATTATAATTGCTTTCTAAAGTAATTCTAAATAAATTTACAACAAAATATGAGACAATTCCATTGAAATCTTCTAATTATATTTAATTATACACGTTATTATTAGATTTGTAATATATATATATAGTTATACTATGTCTAGTGTTATATCATGAACATTTTAATACTATTTTTAAATCGTAATAGTACAATAAACATATTTATGTTGTTATAAATAACTTAATTAAGGACGTGAAAACCCTTCAAAGAATAAAAATAAATTTAATGATTTCAATATGCTTACTAGAAAATAAATATTTGAATAAACCCAAGCGTATACTATACAACTTTAGTCAAATTTATACCTTTTTCCAATTTAGACAGACCTTAGATTCAAAATAGAATCAGCCAAATACATTTACATAGTTGAGTTAAATTTATTTTACGAAGAGGAAGAAATACTCCAACGATACAATTCCATTATAAATATTTGTTGTTAAGTTCTTAGAATGAATCTTGAAACGATTTCATGGAAATTATATCTCTAATTGAATACAATTCTATACCCTTTATACACTTTGCTATAATATAGCTATAGTATAAAATCAATAATGTTCTTTTTGGTGCCAAGTTAAGAAAACAAGTCAACGTCGCATTTGTTACTAAAAACTCAAAGTGTTTTTTTTAATATACAATTACAAACTATCAGATATTTTTATAGGCATATTTGAAACAAATATATACAATTTTTTTAGCGTTTCCATCCTATTGTATTCACAGCGGGTGAGCCTTATTAATATGTTTTTATTTAATAATGCAAAAATAAATAGTAATATTTTTATTTTAATAAAATATTTTATGTAAATAATTAAATAAAAACATATAAAATATATTTACATTTTAAAATCCACAAAAGTATAAAATATTACAAACGAATAGCATTAAATATTTTACAAAGCTGTTAAGAGTAATTGTGTTTACGCTCGGAAGAGGCACTGACAATATTATATACAGATTAATACATACACGTGTAATATTTTATTATGTAGTATTTGCATGAATTATGAATACAAATTCATTTAAATAAACTCATCATTGTGAAGTCTAGACACACAATCTGTTTTTGCAATATCGGTTTTACTGCTCCTGTCCAATATTGATCAGACGGACTTAAAGGCGAGTCAAGCTAATTGTGATTTATCCACAAGAGAACCTAACTCTGAATTTAACAACAGTACAAAGCATTGTCTGGTAATATTTCAAAGATATTGAGATGTAATTGTCTGCATTGTAAAAGTTATCTAATTGAAATATAATACATCTACTATGATTTAGCAATTGTCTACTTTTTTGAATTAGTATGTTTTAATAATTTATTTTAACACTTTTTGTTAATTTATTTTATATGTTAATTATATAATATTCGGTTTTTATTGATTTATTATATATCACTATAGAGCCTTTCAATATTTTTATAAAATTAATATAAAGTATTTTTTGTTATGGTAATTTAATTCGTATTCTTCAATTTAATAGTATTATTTCATATAGAAAACAATTACAATAATTTAAATTAAAAAAAAAACAATATATATTTATAATGTTTTTAATTTATTATTTATTTGATTATTGTATATGAAATTATAAAACACATAATGTGTAAATATATACATTTTTAGGATACATACATGAATATATAAATATTTGGGGTAAAACAGTGAAGGATCGACCGCCGTATATGTACGGCGATACTCCTCAAAGGGTTAAAATAGTCAATTCTATAATATATGAAGCAGTGCCCTTTAGACAGACCTATTTAAAATAGAAAATGAGAATTTTTGTTACATACTAATGTTTGTTGAGTGAGTAGAAGTCGATTCCTCATTAGGATTTAGAGTTATTTTAGTATATGTTACTCATCATTTACAAAAAAAGAGTGATAATTGAAAATATTATTATTTGATGATTTTAGCTCAAAACTTATTACATTTTTTTAAGCAAATTTATAAAAATATTTACGTTTGTATAACTCAAATCAACCCAAATTGAAAAATGTTAAAAAAATTTTTGAAAAGATTGAAATTTCATACTATTTTTTCCAATTACTTTCAGTCGAATCCCTACAATATTTAAAGTAAATCAGAATTAAAATTAATCAAACTTAATAATAATTTATATTATTAAGTTTGCACTTGAAAATACAACGGTTGCACTTAAAAATAAACTAAAGATAAATACTCAATCCTGACAAAGTAGCATGATAAATAATGTTTTGTTTTGGATTTACGTATTTACCAGAATACATATTTTCTGATATGAACATTATATTTTGAATTCCTTATAATTTTTATTATAAGGAATACAAAAAGTAAAAGTATTATTTGTTTTTACTGAAACACTTTATATTTGTGAACGTTATATATAATATTTTTATTTGCCCATGCATATTGGTATATTGCGATGATTTTTTTTTAAAAAGAAGTGGATTGCAATTACGTACAGGATGGGCTGCCCGGCTATATATGTATAGTGGCAATTTCAATTTTAGTGAAGCTTTTATTGGAAAAAATGTTACATTTAAAAAAAATATTAGAGACGAACATAATTCAATATTTTTTTTAAAAATACCACTTATATAGACATAAAAAAATATTTGAAAGTATATTCTAGATTTGTTAAAATTCATGATATTTTTTTAGAACGTTTTTTGTTATTATTATTTAATTCAAAATTAATCTAATTTATAAATGTAATTAACTATATTATTATATACATTATATTAATCCTAAATACATTAAACCGTAAAGTGGAAAAAAATTAATTTTAATTTAAACACAACTTTTGTGTGATTTATTTGTGATTATGACTTCTATTCTATAATTACAATAAAAAACATATCACATGTGCTGCAACTTACAGCGTAAAACAACGATAATTATTACTACTGAATGACGCTATATTAATAGTTCTACACTATTGTAGCAAATTTAGATTTATGACTATAATCCCTCTCTGTTTTGGATCAATTTGTTCAGTTAAAGTTGAAATCCTGTGAAATACTTCTTGGCATGCGGTATTTTGACGCTCCCAATATTCTTGTGACCTTACAGTTAATGACTTCAGGGGCCTAATTGTTCTCTTTTAGATGTTATTTTAACGTTCAGCGGTTTTTATAGTCATTTTTCCTAAATTTCAGCGGCATTTATAATTTTTAATATAACCATTTCTTTTCTCGCACTTAATTATCACTATCACTAAACTTATTTTTTGTCTATTTATCTTATACATGCGATAGTCCCTAATATTAAGCAATAGTATATTATTTGTTACTCTTCGTATATTAATTTAAAACAAATAAAAATTCATTTTGTGACGTTTTTTCACTCCTAAAATATATGTATTATGTATGATTCGCGATGCGTAAAAATACAAATTAATAAAAACTCGTTCAGAATCGAATCGCAGAAATCGTAAAATAATATCATCATCCTTTATTAGCACTTGGCGGGTATAATGAACCGTGGACATTTAAAACCGATAAAAACTTTTCCCTTTATCAACGAAACTTTATTACGACCGAAACGAAATTTCCGCCTAACAAACTGACAAGAGGCTGAAAGAGAGAGAGTGAGAGAGAACTCCATCCACTCTGCGTTTAATATATACGTTGCACAGTCGACGATTTCAATTGCATTAATTTCCCTAATAGGTTAATATCGGCGCCAAATAATGGACGCAGCAGAACGCCGCTGCAGTCCTCCTCGCAATGAGGCTTTTAATTAAGAGAGACCCCAGGGGTGTGGGTAGTATAGGGTAGCAGCGAGGGTGTGGGCCAGTGCCAGCGGTGCGAAGTCGTCTCTAAATCCTAGCGTCCAAAAGTACATCGGTTTGAAATAGGAACCGGGAACTCGGGCAGGAGTTATGAACGGCCTGAAGTAGCGGTGGCAATATCACTTAGCCAGAAAGGCATCTATGGAGCAAGGAGGCTCCCTTTCTGGTCTTAATACATACACCGTTATATATATACATACGTGGTATGGTAACAAAGGACCAAGATTGCGTTTATTTAATTATTATGTAGCAACAGCAAAGATTCTCACAACGCGATCCGCCACCACAATTTTTAAGAGCTGATTAATTGAACGTGTTCCAATGTCTGTTATGAACCGAACTGCACTCGTGATAATAGGTATCTATGGTGGATTTATTAATTTATCTTTTTTTATGCATTGAATTTTAACTGCAGTAATTGGGCATATATCCCTAAAGATGCTATAGACTACTTTATAATGTATGCTTAGATTATCTTAGACAGACTAATTATGTTAGCAGTCAATATACGATTTTTTTTCTCAAATAAAGGTACAATATTTTTACATTTGTGAATATGAATATGGATACAGTTGAAGGATGATAATAATTATATATTGTGTTATTATATTTATAATGCACATATTAGTATCATATGATGTTAATATGTGCATTATAACTGGTATCCACACTTGAACTTTCACTCTGGAGTTTAAGGTAATCGAACTTCAAGAAGAGAAGGAAAACTGCACTTCAGACAATCGAAAATCACAAAAGCCGCCGCTTCTCTCTTCGCATCCATTGTTCTAGTTCTGAAGCATAAGACAGCATTTCTTAATTGTTGCACAAAATATTTATTATTTAAGGAACACAAACCCTTTAGTAAGACTTTCGTGTATAATATTTTTTTCAAACATGAACATATTATTATCACTCCTATGATCAATCACAATTTATTGATCATCCTTAAAAAAGGATTGTCTACTTATATGAAGGAGATGTAGTCTCGCTTCTATATCGCCATACCCATCGTTTCTGGGGAAACTTCGATAAATTCGCCTCAGGCTGCGCCGCAGACGATGGCCTGGCTTTGGCGATAACATGTGGCCATTGTTTAATTTTGAGTCGTAGTATTTGCCTTAGGGCCGCGGGAAAGTGCTGGATTGGCGAGTGGCCCCTGACGGGCGAGTTACCATTATGGATGCTATTATCGCCGACGCAATCATCGTTAACGTGTACGTCAGCGTTTTAATTAAAACGATGGGTATTCGGTTTTAGAGCACGCGAAAGCTCAGGCGGCTAAAAGCTTCGTACGTTTTTTTTCTTTTTAAATAAAATTTTGCTCCGATTATAATATATAAATCCGTCAGTTTTTTTTTAATTTCAACCATGTATGATTTCAAGATGTATTTTATATCAGATAGCATTCACATGCATGTTTATACACTGGCTACGAGGAGGCATTCAATAAAGTAAATTATTTTTTTGTAGATATTTATACCAAAAACGAACCGAATATTATGTTTAATTTTCAGCCAAAACAGAAATGACGTAAAAAAGTTGTAATAAATACAAAAAATTATTGAAAATATATTTATATAATTGTAGAGCAAATGCGATAGTTAAAAAACATTTATTATGTCTATTAGTAGTTTTGTTGGTATAAATATAATAATACTATTTTTTAGAAGTTGGTTAAAATTTAGAATTACATTATTTTTTACACTAATACAACTAAAAAAAATAATTATTATTTTTCATCTACTATTTTATTTTTAAATAATTTTTATGTGTCTTTGATGCTTCACTCGTGATATTTATACATACAATTTACTATGAGAGTAGCATTTCTCTCTGAACTTAATTCCTATTAAACTAATCAACTACCATTATTTTTTGGCATGGCGTTTGCCTCAAGGACGTTTAAAACAAAAATATTAGAAGATATTATTTAAAAAGTTTCTAATAATAAACTCATTATCGCCTTTAAATATACTATTCAGATCATCAACTTAATTACATACATTCAATCCTATTCATTGCATATTTTTTTGGGTCTAAATTCTTTAGTTATATAATAGGGCAATCAATATTAAGGGTAAGTTGGTTCTGTGTTAATTGATTTCAATTCAGGAGATTTAGAAACTCAACTGGATAATTGGTTGCTTCTTCTTCGCCCATTATCTTGTCAATTGAGTGAAATCATCTCTTAAATTACAGAATTTATTTCTTTGGGTTTTACATTGCGAGCATGTTTTTGGAGCCATTCGTTTTAGATAATTTAACGACTATTTAAATTACGTATACAAATATATTTTACAATACAATTTAAAAAATAAGCATTAGACATGAAAAAAGAGTGCTGTTAGATTTTTTTAACTTAATAATAAGAAATATATACATATACACCTATATAATTTTGATCATTAAAGTGTAAAAAAATTCAACATTATTAACGTTGGAAGCACGTCACTTATTGTATAAATTAATTTAAGGATAATTTTCAAATTGCGGTTTTCGATAATGAGATTTTGTGAAAAGTTTTACTTTCGCGGGCGAGATAGCTTTAATGTTACGTAATCGAGACAACAAAAATATTGCTTCTCTTCGGATATAATGTTCACAGTCGAAATAATACAGTTTTGATTGCAAACACAATACAGACAATAGAGAAAATCATTACATAAAAAATAACGTATTGTTGTTAAATATTTAAATACTCTATCTCTTATTCAACGTTGTTTTTCTAACGTATTACAATTGTTTTACATAAAGTATTATATTTGTAAAGCAGAAAAGTTATACAAATAAATACAACTACATTTAAGCCAAATTATTTAGCTCTAAGGTTAAACATTATAAAATAAAAAGCGAGATTAACTAGAAATACTTATTTTTACCACATCTACCCCTAATATTTTATTACTTGACAACATCAGAATAATACTTAAGTAGAAATTCATTATATTTATGGGAAGATAAAAAAATAAAATAGTGAATAAAAATACTCGACATTCAGATTTAGATTTTCTACACGAGGGGTCCGAGGGGCAAATATAAAATTTATTTTTGCTAGTTCATAGCAAAATAATAAAAAATACATATTTTATGAAAATAATTAAAATACATTAGATCCAACAATAAGGCAAGTAAATGTAAATAAAAATTACTTATAAGCATATTAATAAATCAAAAATAATCACTAAATTAATATAATTATACTTTGAGAAAATTTCTTTAAATTTTTATAACGAGTTTCTGTTTAGAGCAAATATTAGTTTTTTATGTAATATTTTAAATTTATCATTTGCTTGAAAATCTAGTTATTTTAAATGTATATTTACAGCAACATTTTATAAAGTCACGTGTAATGGAAGATATTTGTTACAACTGCTTTTAAAGCTGAAATAAACGCAAAAGACCTTAAAAATGATCAGAAACAAAAAAAGTAGGCAAGAAAATACAAATTATGGATTAAACAATTGTTGATTTTACTACAGTTGTTGCGCT